>NC_041404.2:125043985-125343985 GCF_900747795.2 Erpetoichthys calabaricus | reverse complement strand
GCTGGGTGACCTCTAATCTGTCATCTGCCATGAGAGAAAGATTTACATCTTTGTGTCTGGGTTCTGGTTCTGAAATCCCAAATGACATGCAGCACGAAGCATAATTCCTTGATCCCTATTCAAACCCCCTTATGGTATTTAACAGACTTTACTGAGCCCATGGCTACATTGGTGTGATTAAAGTCTGACTTAATGTAAATGTATGTGTTCTTTTTTAATTTACTGATGGTTAGTGCTGCTGCTTCAAAGTTCAAAGAGATCATGTTTAAATCCTAGCTCAGTCACTGTATGTTTGATGTGTGCATTGATTTTTCTAGGGATACTTTGATTATCTTCCCACATTTCAAAGATTTGCAGATTTTGTAGCCTGAACTGTTTTCTGTTTTGTACTCAGTTCTGCAAAATAATTTGTACACCAAGCCAGAGGCACACTGGATATTTAACTGTCTTTTCTGTACTCTTAATTATCCACCCATGAAGTACATGGTCAGTAGTGAGCATAGTGGATTCAGCTGAGAACATAATTATGAAAGCCGCTGATGATGGACCTTAAAGGTGGGTTTACATGTGTGAGATGAGTAACTAAAATACCCAAAGATACAATCCAAACAAGGTAAGATCAGTACACTATGTGGGCATAAAGTATGTCAGTGTACCATGAGCCCAAATGGGGTGCTGCCTCCAGTATATGGACGGTCTTACCCCCTAATGTTCATCAAAGATGTTTTGAATATTTACTGTAGGTCATAAAAATTCCAAATTAATTCTCATTTGTAAATGGACAGATAAGTGCACTAAAAAAGGTCATTTACTTAATGGGTTAGATGGTTCTGAGTTCTGCGTGTCTGCGTTCAATTAATTTGCCACCCATGAAACTAGCTTTGGCAAATTAGCAGGCAGAACAAATGTCTGAACTGCTTGAGCTCAGATTAAGCAAGCCTACATCAAGATACTCACTCGCAGTCAAACGGCAGAATAATTTCTTGGGTAAAGAGACTAACACAGATGTTTCCTACGGTCTATGCAGATGGCAGGACCAGAATTCACATCACTCTCCACAGTCCAAACCACTCTTTCCAAGGTTGCCAGCTAATAAAAAAACAGCTGTGCTACATTGTTGATGTGATCTAACCTGACTTTTTCTCTAAGGGTGTAAGAAAACACTTGACCGCAGTGGGTGAATTTCTATGAATGAGAATGTAACAAGTCACAAGTGATCTTAGCCCATTATATAAGGAGACGTTACAGTGAAAATCCATAATAACTACTTTGGAAAACATAGACTACTCCACTAATGACAATAACACTTCTCTTTTGCAGGGCCCAAGTTCTCTTTCTTGTCAAGAGTGGAAGTAACTCTTACAAGGACAAGGATTGTTATACAGATCATGATGAAATTTAAAGGCAAGAGAACTATTGGTCAAAAGGCAAAAGAACTCAAAGCTACAGGGAGATTCACTCAAAAGAGGCCATGAATATTCTGTTGTAACTCCTGTTAGGATGAAGTAATCTGAACCAAAAAAATACACTCTATACCTTGACGTATGTGTAATCGATTGCATTACATGCAATGCTGGAGGTGGTTTCCATTTTCTGCCAGACACATTTCGATGCAGCACTCCATTTTCCTGAATGTATCGGCAAGCATTTCGGGGGGAATAGCAGCAATTTCACATTGGATATTTTCCTTCAAATCTTCCACAGTGCAGGCTTGTTCTGATAGACTTTGCGCATACCCCTGGTAGTGTCAGATCCGGCAACCGTGGTGGTCAAAGCCCCTTTGAAATTACCCACGTTGCTCCATTTTGCTGAAAATAACCTTCCGTTAACTCATGATCATCCAGTTGATTCTGACATCACTTAAACAAATTGGTGACCCAATAGGTTCACACCATGAAGACGCGGTGCTCAATACTGTACGCCACCATCCTGATGAGAAGTCGAGTGACTGAGTGAAGGAATAGTGGTATGTACCCAGAAGTTGCAAGTGGAGGTTAAACGTCGTGACAGCTGTCTGGCTCCTACCTCATCACTACAACACAGGGACAGCCTGGCTTGTTTAAAGAACCATATACTGATTAGCACATTGCACGTTGTTTCGTTCAGATTGCTTCGTACTAGCGAGAGTTATTACAGAATATTTGGGGCCTCTTTCAAGTGAATCTCCCTGTAAAATACTCAATGAAATGATCATGCATGAGAAGACTGCTTCCTGATCACTTAAGGTCAGGCACTCTCAGGTAACAAGAGTAACTGCCATCTGAGACAATGCAGCTGGCCTAACAAGAGGTCAGATGCATAGCATGGCAGTTACGTTTACCTAATGTAATCTTGGAGGGAGGCCTATAGATAAAAGATAAAAAGCATACCCCTCAGTGATGGCCTACCTTTTGAGGTCTTCTTGACTTTTCTCCAATTCTTCCTGTTTCTTGATTGCTCGTTTGTAACACCACCAGTCAGTTTGGTTTCTATAAATGAATATACAGATGTGTATATGTAGATAAGCTTAAAATGTTTCTTTTTTTCTGCTCAACCTCACTATGTTAAACATTCATGTCTTAGCAGTTGGATTGACTTGTAGTCAATTGGTGGATGGTGAATTCACCACATACTACCGTACATATTACACCTAATTTTATACAAACAAAAAAAAATACTCTTCAATAACAGGCTTTGATTTAGTGTCCAGGGAAAACACATGGAGTATTGCCTTATTGAGGTCCATGTCTTAGCATATTTTAAGACTTACTTATAAGAATTATGAGTAATCCAGTGAACATCTCAGAATTCTACCACTCCTTACCTGAATTTCAGCTTTTGTTGATGTACAGGGTGAAATACAGGCAGTGGCAAGTTGTTTTCAGCTTTAGGACAATGTTGTAATTACCAATATTTAAGTGGAAAATAAATAGATAATTTTATAAAAAAAAAAATATTAACAATAAGCCCTTAGTGCTTTGGATGCATGCATAAGTGTCCTTAATTTTTCAGTTTTATGACTGTAGTTAGATACATACAATCATGTCTTAAATCATGGGCAAAGGTAATTTGCTTTTTCCTGACATCACAAGTGGAATCTGATTTGTCCTAAATAAATTGGGCTGTTCCTGTAGGACTTCTTTGAAGGCTTCCTGGCTGAAGAGATAACCATGATTGACAAGGAGGTAACAAAAAATCAAAAATCAGGAGATCAAAAAGATAAAAAAGATCAAAACGATCAGGACCACAATAATAAATTAGCAGACACTCATTTAATTCAAAGTATAAAAACCTCCAAAATCAGTTTTAATTAAAACTTATATAAACTCACACAAATGTCCATCCATCCATCCATTTTCTGCTACTTATCTGCATCCGGGATGTGGGTGCAGCAGCCTAAACTAAGATGCCCAGATGTCCCTTTTCCAGTCACTTCACTTAACACTTCTGGGGGGATACCAAGGCATTCCCAGGCCCACTGGGACGTTTATTCCCTCCAGCATGTCCTGGGTCTGCCCCCAAGGACTCCTCCTAGTTGGAAATGCCTAAAATTTCTTTGTAAGGAGTTGTCTAGGGGGCACCCTAAACAGAGGCCCAAGCCATCTCCACTGACAAATATCATTCTTAGTTACTCACTTTCATGAATGATGACACTAAAAGATTACCCACAGTTGGTTTCTCATTATAAAAACTATGATGACATGCATTGACTGAATGTTGATATGGTATCTTTTGCATACACTGGCATGGACACAATAAACAGAAATCAAGTATAATTTTTTTAAAGAAGATTATTATACTTTGATTTAATTGAATGTTGTTATTGTATTGGGCTAGTAAGTTTATTTTATAGATTTTAAATTAAATTTATAATTTAATGAAGCTGCTCCTGTAAAATTATGATTTTGCTGTCACCATCACTTGTCATCCCTATCTGGAAAGGGAAGGGTGATCGCCTGGATTGCAGCAACTACAGGGGGATAACACTGCTCTTGGTGCCGGGTAAGGTCCTTGCTAGGGTCATCTTCAATAGGATCCGTGATCACTTGCTCACCTACCAGCGACCGGAACAGCCTGGTTTTATGCCTAAGAAGTCTGCCATCGACCGCATCCTGGCACTGAGGGGTCTCATGGAGTGCAAACGCGAATATCGGCAGAGTTTCTTTGCAGCTTTTGTCGATTTTCGCAAAGTGTTCGACTCAGTTGATCGAGCTGCCCTGTGGGACATCCTGAGGATTCGCGGGATCCCCTCAAGGTTGCTGGATATCATGGCCGGCCTGTACACTGGTACTGTGAGTGCTGTGCAGAGTGGAGGCAGGACCTCTGCGTTTTTCCCAGTTGATTCTGGGGTTCGTCAGGGGTGTGTTCTTGCTCCTACTCTGTTCAGTACTTGTATGGACTGGTTGTTGGGCAAGGTCATGGGGTCCAGCGGCTGTGGGGCATCTGTTGGTGAATAAAGGTTCACGGATCTTGACTTTGCTGATGATGCTGTGATTTTCGCGTAGTCAATGGAGGCTCTGATCGGGGCGCTCGAAAGACTGAGCGAGGAGTCTGAGTGTCTGGCCATCAGCAGTGTGTCTGTTTGCGGAGAGAGTGTTGACCTTGTTGAGAGGTTAACATACCTTGGCAGTGACATTCATGTCTCTGGCGACTCTTCCTATGAAGTCAGTAGACGGATTGGGAGAGCTTGGGGGGTCATGAGGTCACTGGAAAGGGGTGTGTGGCGCTCCCGATATCTATGCAAAAGGATGAAGGTCCAAGTCTTTAGAGTCCTGGTGCTTCCTGTCTTGCTATATGGTTGCAAGACATGGTCGCTATCCAGTGACCTGAGACAAAGACTGGACTCCTTTGGTACTGTGTCTCTCCGGGAAATCCTTGGGTACCGTTGGTTTGACTTTATGTCGAATGAGCGGTTGCTCATGGAGTCCCGAATGAGGCACATTACCTGCATTGTGAGGGAGCGTCACTTACGGTACTATGGCCATGTGGCGCGTTTCCCCGAGGGTGATCCAGCTCATAAGATCCTCATTGTTGGGGACCCGAGTGGCTGGACCAGACCAAGGAGTCGCCCACGTAACACCTGGCTGTGGCAGATAGTGGGTCATTTCCGGAGGGTGGGACTGGACTGCGTGTCTGCCTGGGGGGTTGCAAACCGGGATCCCGAGTTGTTTCGTTATGTAGTGGGTGCGGCAACGCAATATACCATTGCATGCTCCCCAACTTGACTTGTCAATGTCAATTTATTTATATAGCACATTTAAAACAACATAGTAATGCTGTGGCCAAAGTGCTTTACAATAATAGAATAAAAGAAAAAACAAACAAATAACATAAATAACATAAATAGAAACAAAAATATATGAACATTAATAAAAATAAAATAAATAATAAATAGAAATGACATTATATAATCACAATGAGGAAACCATCAGTATTACTGAAGGTCACGGAATGCAAGTGACCTTCGAAGAAATGAGTCTTTAATCTTGTTTTAAACAGTTCAATTGTAGACGACTCCTTTATATGATGAGGTAAAGAGTTCCACAGGTGAGGAGCAGCAGCTGCAAAAGCCCTGTCCCCCTTAGTTTTACACTTGGTGCGAGGGACAACAAGAGACAACTGACCAGAAGATCTAAGCACTCTGGATGGCTGGTGTAAAGCACACATTTCAGATAAATAGGCAGGAGCAAGCCCATGTAAAGATTTAAAAACTAGCAACAAGATTTTAAAATCAATTCGAAAACTGACAGGCAGCCAGTGTAAAGAAGCTAAAATAGGAGAAACAGAGTCATACTTTCTTGCCCCAACCAGAAAGCAAGCGGCAGCATTCTGGACCAACTGTAACCTGTGTATCAGGGATTTACTAATCCCAGAATACAGCGAGTTGCAGTAATCAAGGCGAGAAAAAATAAACGCATGAGTAGCTTTCTCAAGATCCCTAGAAGATAAAAAAGGCTTGATCTTACCTAATAGACGAAGCTGGAAAAAGCAACTCTTGACTACAGAATTTACTTGTTTCTCAAAAGAGAGGTTACTGTCAAAGAGTACACCAAGATTGCGGACTTGAGGTTTGCAAAAGACAGAAAAAAAGACAAGAAGTCCAAGACCAATTTGGGCTTTAGCTGATGGACCCACTATAAGCACATCCACTTTATTTTGATTCAGATCAAGAAAATTATTAGCCATCCAGGATCTTAGTTCAGAAAGACAGTTGTGTAGCTGATTTATTGTAGAGTTGCAGACAGGAATATAAACCTGTGTGTCATCAGCATAGCAGTGAAAAGAAATGTTAAATTTCCTAAAAATAGCTCCAATAGGATGAAGGTATATAGAGAATAAAATAGGACCCAAAATGGATCCCTGAGGAACACCACATTTAAGAGGAGCAGTAGACGAAAAAGAGGAATTTAAAGTCACTGAAAAGTGTCTACCAGTTAAATATGACCTGAACCAGTTAAGAGCAGCCCCTTTAAGCCCCACAAGATGTTGAAGCCGCATCAGCAATATCTCCTGGTCAATAGTGTCAAAGGCTGCAGACAGGTCAAGGAGGAGAAGGACTGCCACGTTACCTGAGTCCGTAATAATAGAAATGTCATTGAATACTTTCAGGAGGGCCGTTTCAACACCATGAAAACGCCTAAAGCCAGATTGGTAGATCTCAAATAAATTATTGGAATTAAGGTGATCGACCAATTGATTATAAATAACTCTTTCTAGAATTTTAGCCAGAAATGGCAGTTGGGAAATTGGGCGAAAATTGGCTAAAACTCCAGGATCTAATTCTGCCTTTTTTAGACGGGGACAGACCGCAGCATGTTTAAAAAATGAATATACAAACCCCGCACTTATAGAATCATTGATAATGGCTAGTAAAGATGGGCCCAAAACATCAAAGGCTTCCACTAAGAGGCGTGGTGGTACAATATCGAGAGGGCTGGGAGCTGGTTTAAGGCTGTCAATAGTTCTTTTTAACTGTAAAAGTGAGACTAGATCAAAGGATTCTAAGACAATGCCCTGTTTAACAGTAGAAAGTGCATAGCCCGTTTGAACAATGCCACAGCGGATAGTATCAATTTTGCTGACAAAGAATGATAGAAACTGCTCACATGAATGAACAGTGCTATTTAATCCCATTACAGAATGAGGGTGAATGGCCACATTAAGTGAATAAGACCCTAGGATTCTTAGAATGACGGGATACTAAATCAGCAAAGAAATCATGTTTAGATTTCTTAACAGCTGCCTGGAAATTGAATAGAGAAGTCCTAAAAATCTGTTTAGAAACAATCAGTCCATCTTTGACTTGACTTGACATCACTGTAAGGTACAAGTTAGGCTGGCGGTTTAGGTACAGAAGTTTATTTTTGAAGCTATTTTTGTAATGTCATTCATTTCCAGTTTTTTCACTCATACATCACACAGATCCTGTCTTTTTAGAGAGATGTGAACAGCAAACAAAATACATGTAAGCTCAACATTTCCCAAAGAATTGAAATTACTTTTGTAATTGGTAATAAATCTGATTGAGACCTACACAACTGTGACCTGTGTTTGAATGCATGAAGTGGAATTGTCTGGAAATTTACACTCTCCACCTGGACATCATGAAGGTCATCTCCTTGGGACAGTCAGATGTAGTCTGGCATTACAACAATCTAATACAGCCCAATTCCTATGTGTTTTCCAGCTTTGCCGGCATCAGGTTTATATTCTTCCAAGACAGTCTTGCAGACAGACATTGACATAATTAATCAAATATTCTACTCATCATTATAAAAATAAGAAATCCACTGCTTTCTACTTCTCACCTCCAAAAGCCTTGTCCACAAGTTTCTCTGTTCAGATATGGCAGTGATAATTGTACTCAAAATGAGAGCTGCTTTTTCTAGTTCTTAATTTCTCTTTTTGAGCTCATGAATTCACAAATACCCTGTACTGAGAGCAGTGTAAATTTACCAGAACATGCTTAGCAAGTCTGCATAAAGTATGTCTGACAGTTTTGTTTGTGTTTATTTTGCCCACACATTTAAGATGAATATCTAAACACAGTCATATCAGATTTGAATCACTTACAAAATGAATTTGAACAATAAAACTAAAAATGAGCCAAAATAGTAATAAAGTTACTTGTAGCTACAAAAAACCTTACTTGTCTGTAGCAAATTATAGACTCAAACACATCTGGTATAAACTTTTTAACTCTTAATTATTTTTACTAGCATGGGGGATTTTAGGACCTAATAAGGATTTTTACTGGTAATTTCTAGTTCATATTCAAAACTTGAGACAACAAAATGTAAAAACAATTGTAAAGGGATGAAAACTTTTTAAAACACCATATTCACCATTTATACAACCATTACCCGTTTTAAGTTTAGTTGTTCAGAAGTATCATTTAAGCAGTAATGACAAGAAAGTTCAGTTGAAATCATGATTTAATATCACATACGTAACACTGCAGTAATACTACTTAGCTACATAAAATAATTCTTTACAGCTAATAAAAGCTAGAAATGCCAACCTTTTTTCTTCCTTTTAGTGTCCTTTAAACTGATTCCGCCATTACTTTTTCTCTTGAAAACTTCTACAACAAAGAAAAAAAAACACTCACTTAAAATGTTAGATTAATTTTATTCCTAGATAACAACAATGCACTAAGAAATGCATTTATTCTTTATAAAAACTATTAAATGGTGTCCAGGGGGATCTCCTCCCACACCTGGATCAGGGCATCAGTGAGCGCCCAGACAGTCTGTGGCGCTACTTGGCAGCATTGGCTGCACCGATACATAATGTCCCTGAGATTTGCAATTGGATTCAGGTCTGGGGAACATGCGGGCCAGTCAATGGCATCAAAACCTTCCTTATCCATGAACTGCCTACACAGTCTGGCCATGTGAGGAGGAACCCCAGGGCCCACTGCACCAGCATAAGGTCTGACAATGTCTCTGAGGATTTCATCCTGGTACCTAACAGCAGTCACAGTACCATTGCCTAACATGTGGAGGTCTGTTTCACCCTCTGAGGTATGCCTCCCCAGACCATCACTGACCCACCACCAAACTGGTGATGCTAGATGATGTTGCAGGCTGCATAACGTTCACCATGGCATCTTCAGCCTCCTTTATGTCTGTCACATGTGCTCAGTGTGAACCTGTTCTCATCTGTGAAGAGAACGGGGTTCTAATGGCAGAGCTTCCAATTGTGGTAATCTCTGGTGAATGCCAATCAAGCTGCACAGTGATGGGCTGTGAACATGAGTGCCACTAGAGGACATCAGGACCTCATGCCACCCTCACAGAGTCTGTTTCTGGAAGTTTGGTCAGAAACATGCACACCAGTAGCCAGCTGGAGGTCATTTCATAGAGCTCTGGCAGTGCTCCTCCTGTTCATTCTCGCACAAAGGAGCAGATACCAGTCCTGCTGCTGGGTTGATGCCCTTCTACAGCCCTGTCCAGCTCTTCTCATATAATGGTCTGTCTCCTTCATGCTCTTGAGACTGTGCTGGGAGACACAGCAAACTTTCTTGCGATGGCATGTATGAATGTGCCATCCCAGAGGAGCTGAATAACCTGTGCAACCTGAATTGTCTGAAGGTACCTACTACTCATACTGCCAATAGTGACAAGGCCACTAGCAAAACGCAAAACTAGAGAAGAAGTGGGAAGGATAAGGAGAGAGTAATTTTCTGTGGCCACCTCCTGCAAATCCATTCCCTTTTTGGGGATTGTCTTGCTGTTGCCTCTCCAGTGCACCTGTTGTCACTTTCATTTGCACCAAAGCAGGTGAAGTTGATTCACAATCATTTATGCTTCCTAACTGGACAGAATGATATCATTGAAGCTTAACTGACTTGGTGTTACACTGTTGTGACAATTTATTATGTTTAAAATGTGGCCACTTTAATTTTGGTATTTTTCATTTCCTGTTCCACTATGATTATATGCACACACACACACTTATTAGCCACTTTATTGTATTCACCTGCTCATTAATGCTAATATCCAGCTCTTTGAAACATTTTGAAGGACAAGACACATGATCTAAATGACTTTGACTGTGGCATAATCATCAGTTCCAGAAGTGGTGATTACCTGGAGGAGCCACCCTTCTGGAATTTTCAGATACTTCAGTGTCTAAAGTTTACAGGGGATGATGCAATAAACAAAAAAAAATAAAGTGAAGGCAGTTCTTTGGGAAACAAACACTTTGTTAATGCGAGACGTCAGAGGAATAATAGAGAACCATGCTAGGTTCTACTTCTCTCTAAGAACAAGAAACTGGGGCAACAAATGTGCAAAAGATCACCAAATTTGGATGACTGAAGATTGGAGAAACATCACCTTGTATTACAAATGTCTATTTCTTCTGTGATATGTGGGTGATAATGTTGGGATGAACTCATGGGTCCATCCTGCCTTTTGTCAGAGAATCAGGGTGGAGATGGCAGTGGTATGGGGCATGTTTTCTTGACAGAAATTAGGCCTCAAAATACCAATTTATCATCACTTGAATGCCAATGTGTACATGAGCATTGGTGCTGCCCAAATTCATCCCTTTATGGTCACAATTGCTCCTTTCTTAAACAGATACTTCCTGCAGGATAATGTGGCATGTCTCAAAGAACATGTCATCACAAGCCAGCACCACAAATATGATGGCAACTCCAGTTTACTTCAATAATTATTGTAAAATTTACAGAACTCTTTTCAATAAAGCATGGTTGGAATGAGGTGAAACAGAACGTTTACAGTATGAATGTTTAGATGCAAAGTCTGTAGGGCCTGTTTGATGCTATCAAGTTGTCAACATTTCTAAGGAATGTTTATATCACCTTGTAGAATCCATTCTGCTCTGAGGCAAAAGAGGGTCCTACTCGCTACTAGATAGATATACATGGTAAAGTGACCACTGAGTGTATATTACTAATTAACAACATACAATCCAAATATATTTATTAATGAAACTATTCATCAAACAATAAAGCATGGTACTGTACTCAAGCATGCTACAAGTATCTGAAACAAAAATGTAATTAAGAAAAGTTCTTAAAGAACAAAATACCTGGATCGGTGACTTCTGGAGCTTCTGAATTCCCAGACAGCAAACTGTTGGCCACCCACTCTGCTATTTATAAAAATTACATATATTTTTTAATAAAACATGTTCAGTGCAGTCACATCTCCCAATTCTCCAAAGAGATTTCCTAATACAAACCTAATAATTGAGAAACTGATTCATAGTCCAGGCCCATTTCATCCTCATTTAGACAATTAAGGTCAAACGATAATGCTGATTCTATTGCTTTGTTCTCTAGGATAAATAAATAAATAAATGCAGCATGTATTACTTTGAAAGAACCAAGGTGGCACAAATGCAGTATAAACATTGAAAAATTATTTTACTGGAAAAAATATATATTTTAATAAGTATCAGGCCCAGTATGCACTATCATGAAAATTCTTTTTTTAGAAATTGATATTTATTCAGATTTCACTGTAACACAAAAATGACTTACTTATTCCTCCCCCTGTATTTCAATCTCAAAGTTTTACGAAAATACTAATCCCTTGAAATTTTTAAAAGAACATAATTAAACTACAGATTAAAAGAGAAGAACATTTTAGAGGATGACTAGATGAGAAACTGTAGCATGTGACCCTGTTTTTCAAATTAATTTTAAAAAATGCTTACCTTATTGTGATGTAAACATATACTTCATACTTAGCACCACATATCAGGTCAAATTAGAACAACATACCTGTTCTACTGCATTCTGAAATGCCTGAATCATCAGAAGTCATACTGCTTTCCGTCCATTCTGCTAATTAAAACAAAAAAAATCATATATATATATATATATATATATATATATATATATATATATATATATATATATATATATATATATATATATATATATATATATGGTTGAAATAGTTTACTGTCAAATATATTTGCAAAGAGTACACGACACGTGTTTCGCCCTCATTCTGGGTTCATCAGGTCAGGTGTACACACTCCACTGCACTCCCTCTCGGGAATCGAACCTCGGACGTCAGCGCCAGAGGCGATGCCCCTAACGTTGTGCCACGGCGTGTGGTTCGTTTATTTGACAGCATGTAGATCGGGGTAATTACATTCACGGCATTCGTAGTCTGTGTCACAATCTGATTGTATGGGTGGTTACCTACCAGGTAACGCTTGTGGTTGGCCAGCAATCTGCTAACATCCGCCACGGTGCCCTCAGTTTGTGAGGAGCAGATCATAGAATGGTTGAAATAGTTTACTGTCAAATAAATGCAAAGAGTACGTGACACGTGTTTCGCCCTCATTCTGGGCTCATCAGGTGTACACACTCCACTGCACTCCCTCTCGGGAATCGAACCTTGGACGTCAGCGCCAGAGGCGATGCCCCTAACGTTGCGCTACGGCGTGTGGTTCGTTTATTTGACAGCATGTAGATCGGGGTAATTACATTCACGGCATTCGTAGTCTGTGTCACAATCTGATTGTATGGGCGTCCGAGGTTCAATTCCCGAGAGGGAGTGCAGTGAGTGTGTACGCCTGATGAGCCCAGAATTAGGGCGAAACACGTGTCTTGTACTCTTTGCATTATTTGACAGTAAACTATTTCAACCATATATTAAATATATATATATATATATATATACACACATACATATATACACACACACATTATATATATATATATATATACATATATACACACACATACATATTATATCATAGAACTGGAACATTAACTAAAAAATTACCTACAAATGATTCCACTTTGCAAGACACTGATTGCACCATGATAAAGTCGGACAATGCACCCCACTCAATTTTGGTGATCATGAGGCAACCTTCCTTTTCCTCACCCCATGAAATGCCATCTCGCAACCCCTGAAGGGTGCTGGTATCCAAGGTTGAGGAACCCTGCCCTATGGCATTCATCACTCTGAAGAATCAATTTGGCACCTTTATTTGTAAGAGCGTACAGGAACAAATCCTGGATATGACACCAGTGCTTCAAAGGGTATGTTCATTGTCAAGGCCCTAAGCTTTCACACAATTACCTCCACACATTAATCTACACAAACATCTTTAGATTGGGGATTGAAACCAGAGGGCACAGAGAAAACCCCATGAATATGTGGTGATAATTTAAACTCCAGAAAGAAAACTACTTTAATTGCATTCAAATGAGTAAAGAGAATACCTCAAGATGTCATGAAAGGCAGCAAGGCCACACAGCACTGTGGTGCTGCACAATTCAAAATCACTTAAATGGAAGTTTCAGTCCAGGGCATAAAAGATTCTTTGCATCAACAATGAAGCAATGAAATTTCATAGAACTGGACATAATAGAAGCGCATTAACTGTTCATTACATTGAGTTTTGTTGTAGATTTACTGCAAATATGATGACAGAAAGTCGGTAGCACTACCCACTGCACCACAGTTTGTGTCATTCATTAAAGAAATGTGTTCATTTCAGTATGGCGTCATGGTAAACCACACAATATCCTTTAAGAAGGTGGCAAAACAAACCTAAACAGGACATCAATTTAGTGCAGATTACGCTCAGTCAAACATCAACACCCATTAATGCCAGGCCAGTTTAGTACGGCCAAGCATCACATCTCATGTGTTTTTAGGATGTGGGAAGAAATTTCGCTACATGGGGGAGAAGCCATGCCAGCAAGAAGAGAACATGCAAGCTTCAAAGAGAAAGCTGATGTCACAAAGCTTATTACAGAAACCAGTAGTTACACACTTACCAGATAAATCAGATTCTTCTTGCAAAACATTTATCAATGTTTCTGAAAAACAGTTAACGTATTCATTAGATAACTTACATAGGAAAGCAAAAAGAAATTGTCAGTGCTTACGCCAAAATACATTTATGTTCCAACAAACTGGACAAGACAAAGAACTGAGTAATACATTGACTATTTTTCTTACATTTCTTTATGGCCTTTCTTATTGCATAGATTTCTATTTTCTGCAAACACAGGATTTCTGTGTTATTTATCATTCCAAGAACATGAATCAAACACTAATACTTAATTACAAAAGTCAAACAATAAACTGTACTGAAAACCAATTATTACTTATACACTGAGTGGCCACTTTGGCTAGTGTACCTAATAGCATGTGCACCCATATTTTCTCTGAATTCCATGTGGCATGGAATCAATGAGATGTCAAAAGAGCAGTATGGAGAAACTGGCCTGTGTTGACTCCAATGTGTCCAACAGCTGGTGGACCTTTCCTTCTAAACAGCTTCTTACATGTCATCTTGCTATTTCATAAATGCTTAATTTAGACTGAAATCTTGCTGCTGGGAGAGGCCTCTGCATGAAAATGGAAACACTGATGTTTTCCTGCAGCCATTCAGAAACATTTTTATTCTTATGCCAATGAATACCCCCTATTGAAAAAGGCCATCAATGGGCACACTGTAAACATGAAAGAATGTACTAGATTGCCAGTGGTCTTCAGAAATAACTTGCCTTCCAACAACACAATACTCATGTTAAGTAAAGTCAATGTATTGCAGAAAATCACATCTCACAGCTTTGTTCCACCACCACCACCACCACCACCACTACCAACCTGAATAGCTGACACCCAGGAAGTTGGTTTCATGAACTCATAAAGTATGTGGCATATCCTAATCTTCTTATCAGTCAGTCAGACAGAACTGAGATTCACCAGATTATATCATGTTTTTTTCAGGCATCCAAGACTACTGTAGCTACACTTTTCTGTTACCACTGACTAAAGTGGAACTCATTGGGTTACTGACTCCAATAAAAAAATGTTTGATGAGGCAGAATAAGATCTGTACTTGGATATGAATTCTTTCCACACCTCTCATGTTTTGTTGAACCAGCCACTCTCAACAGGATATTTTTCTCCAAGTATACTCATGGCATGTTTAATATCACTTAAACCTTGGCAGTTCTTCCTACTTCAGTTATACCTGCATATCCACTGGAAATTGTTTTTGCATATATGAGTTGACACTGTCAATTAGAAGACATAAGGCAAGTGTGCCTAATAGAGAAGACACCAGTGTAATATGATGCTGATGCTGTCTTATGCTTACCAAGGTTTTGTTCTTCTTCAAGAGTACATGGGTTTGGAGAAAAAATATTTTCATTATTAAAGATGTCAGAAGTCAGGGATGCAATATCTGGAAAATCTGTAATATCCTCACAAAGTTTTTCAAGCTCATTTGGCTCATCCAAGGATATGGAGTTCTCATCCTCACCTGAAAGACCAAAATTCACACTTAAGATTTAGCTTTCATTTAAGGAAAACCATTGGCTTCATAATATTTGGACTTCAAGGACTTCTTGGTAGGCAATAAAAATAATATTAATATGCAAACTCAACAAGATAGATAGATAGATAGATCTTTATTGTCATTGTCACTTTTACAAAGGAACAACGAAATTGAAGGTGCAATCAACTCAGTGTGAGGAATAAGGGTTAAAATGACAAAAAGACAGAATATAATAACAAACCGAATAGTAATAAATATACAAATTGCACTTGTTGACCTAAGGTATATATTGCACATGGAAGAATAATATAGAGCAGTTTTATTTTGAGTTCAGGGCCATGATTGCTTTCGGATAAAAGCTGTTTTTAAGGCGGTTTGTCCTAGTTTTCATAGCTCTGTATCTCTTGCCCGATGGCAAAAGCTGGAAGAGGCAATGACCGGGATGTGATGAGTCCTGCGAAATGTCTATTGCTTTTTTGCGGCTTCGGGAGGTGTAGATTTGTTCCAGAGTGGGAAGGGTACAACCAATTGTTCTCTCTGCTATCCTGACGACCCTGTGTAGCGCTTTCTTTTCTGAGGAAGTGCAACTGCCGTACCACACACACAGTCCGTACGTGAGCACACTCTCAATGGAACAATGATAAAAAGCAAGGAGCAGATTTTTTGGGAGGTGGTTCTTTCTGAGAATTCTCAGAAAATACAGTCTCTGCTGTGCCTTCTTTAGCAGCTCCTTGGTGTTGGCACTCCAGGTCAGGTCATCCTCCAGCTCCATACCCAGAAACCTGAACACCGGGACCCTCTCCACACATGCCCCGCCAATGGTGAGTGGCTGGATGTCAGTTTTGTTTTTCCTAAAGTCAATAACAAGCTCCTTTGTTTTTTTGTTGTTGAGGAGCAGGTTATTGACTGTGCACCACTCTGACAGTCGCTCCACCTCGTCCCTGTATGCTAGCTCACCCTCCTTGCCCGAGATGAGTCCGACCACCGTCGTGTCATCCGCAAACTTTATAATCTTGTTGCTATGGTGAGTGGGGACACAGTCATATGTGTAGAGGGTGTAGAGGAGCGGGCTGAGCACACAACCCTGCGGCGTCCCGGTGTTGAGGCTGAGAGCAGTGGATGTGTGGAGACCCAGCCTGACCCTCTGGGAGCGACCCGACAGGAAGTCCAGTATCCAACTGCAGGTGAGTGATGGAAGTCCCAGATCTGCCAGTTTGGACACCAGTCGTTGTGGGAGGATGGTGTTAAACGCCGAGCTGAAGTCTACAAAGAGCAGTCTGGCGTAACTCCCCTGCTGCTCCAGGTGGGTCAGGGCAGCATGAAGGGCTGTGGCCACAGCATCCTCCGTGGATCTCTTTGCTTTGTAAGCAAACTGAAATGGGTCCAGGTCTGCTGGCAGGCAGGCGATGATATGACTCCGCACCAGTTTCTCAAAGCACTTCATGATGACAGATGTGAGTGCCACTGGGCGGAAATCATTCAGACTGTTCATGTTGGATTTTTTTGGCAGCGGAACAATGATTGAGGACTTGAGGCAGGATGGGACAGTGGCCTGGGACAGGGACTGGTTGAAAATCCTGGTGAAGATTCCGGCCAGTTGATCTGCACAGTCTTTCAGCACCCGTCCAGCCACACCGTCGGGTCCTGCAGCCTTCCTCGGGTTCACTTTCCTCATCACCCGCCTCACCTCACACACTTCCACTGTGAGTAAATTGCTGTTGTGAACAGGCTGTTGTGATGGAGCTGCTGTTGGTGTTGCCTCAAAGCGGGCAAAGAAGATGTTCAGCTCCTCTGCCAGAGAAGCGTCTCCCTCAGCAGCCAAGGAGTTGCTGGATTTGTAGCCAGTGATGTGCTGGACACCCTGCCACACCTGCCTGGTGTTGTTACTCCTCAGATGATCTTCTATCCTCCTTCTGTATGCTGCCTTGGCCTCTCGGATGCCTCTCTTCAGGTTCGCTCTGGCTACACTGTAAAGAGCCCCATCCCCAGACCTGAAAGCAGTATTCCTAGCTTTCAGCAGACTCTGGACATCCCTCGTCATCCAGGGCTTCCTGTTAGGATAAATCCTTATGCGTCTATCCCTGGTGACGTTGTCCGTGCAGAACCTGATGTAATCCAGGACTGACATGCTATATATATATAAAGAGGCTGGCACTAAAATTCAACCCTCTAATTGCAAAAGAAACTGAAAAATTAATCACTAAGTCAAACCACTTCTATTCTATGCACTGAGAAAAAACAAATAAGATTTTAACTCAACAAATACATAAACAGGAAGAGTAAAACAGAAAAAAGTAGATTAAAAATATAGAATGGATCAAAATTAGTGAGATAAAAGTAATAACTAATATATTTAAGAGGTATTATATAGTAAGTACAGTATATAAGATATAGTAAGTATATATTAGAGCTGACTCTGCTCAACACGCTGCTCATGAAGGAACTGAACACACTACTGAGAATCTTTAATCTGGCTCTGAAATCCACATTAACCCCTACTTCCTCTGCTGTTCTCTTTCCGGTTTTCTGTGGTGGCGATCTGCGCCACCACCACCCAATCAAAGCACCATGCAGTCCCTACATTGATGGATTGAAAGCCAGAGGTCCACATAACCATCATCATCTAATTCTTTCATGTGAAGCCTGAAAACCATGAAGACTGATTGAGATCATTTATGTTAGGTAGAATGCCTAGAGGGGGCTGGGTGGTCTCGTGGCCTATGAACCCCAGCAGATTTTATTATTTTTTTTTTCCAGCTGTCTGGAGTTTTTTTGTTTTCTGTCCTCCCTGGCCATCGGACCTTACTTTTTTTTATATACTATTATATTATATTTTATATTTTGTTTTGGGTTTTTTTCTTCCCTCTCTTCATCCTGTAAAGCACTTTGAGTTACATCATTTGTATGAAAATGTGCTATATAAATAAATATTGTTGTTGTTATTGTTGTTTAATGTTTTACTCATTTACAAAAGTTGCAATTCCAGATAGTTATCCAAGGAAAATATTATAATAGGGTGTCTCCTAAATTAGTCAAATTAGTGCTTGCTATGTCTGAAGAAGCTAAAGAACCCCACACTTTACACCAGACAGCAATTACCGTCCTTCCAAAGAAGAACAGCGTCCCTTTGGAATGTGTATTTTATATTCCAATCTCACTACTGAACAATACTGTCAAGGTATTGGCAAAGGTCCTAGCAAAAAGAATTGAGAAAGTATTCACTGGATTTGATAAAAAACAGAAAGCTACCAACAATATGCAGTAGACCCTCAGGTAATAGGCTTTCAGAAGTCATATTGTCTGTGGGTGCAGAAAATAGAGTTTTATAGATAGAGTTTTTCTGCATATAATTATCCGTGGCGGATGTTAGCTGACTTGTTGACCAACCACAAGCGTTACCTGGTAGGTAACCACCCATACAATCAGATTGTGACACAGACTACGAATGCCGTGAATATATGTATATATATATACAGTAAATTGTGAAAGATAGAGGCACTGTCGACCCCTTGAACCCTCAGACCAGACGTCAGACACCAGATAAAAGTCCAATATGACTTTATTTTATAATAATAATGTGCATCAAGCACCCTACACTCCACTTTAGTCATATAATACACAATGATAAATCAATAATAAATTAATCCTCCACTCCCAGATGCGTTGCCACCCTTCCACCCAGCTCAGCTCAACGTCTGGGAATTCACTGTCCTTTTTATAGTCCTTGACCCGGAAGCGTTTCACCCTCTCTGTCCATGTGATCTGGAACACTTCCGGGTCAGATAAAAAATCCTTCTTTTCTTCACCCAGGAAGCACATTGTTCCCTTTGTCCATGTGACTCTGACGTACTTCCTGGGCGTAAGACAAATAGTCTCTGTGCCTCCCTGCAGCGTCCTCTAGCGGGCCCCAAGGTATCCAACAGGACTGAGAATAAAAGCTACATTGTCCAGTATTCCCTGCTGGCATTCGGGGCACCTCCATACTGCAGGAAGGGCTCCACCTGGCGACCTGGGGGTGTTGGCCAGGATGACATGCCGGCCATATCCCACAATATATATATATATATATATATATATATATATATATATATATATATATATATATATATATATATATATATATATAAAGAGAGAGAGAGGGTATAAAGTTATATATGGAGCTGAATTGGGGAATCTTTTTACTCTGCTGGCAAATCTGAAGTTGGTTTAGATATCCTGTACAGTATGTGCCTGGTTCAGGTTACTTAAAAAAGGCCTAGAAGCCTTTGTACGGATAAACAATATAAATGTACTTTATTTCATATTGGAACCTGCAACCTGCAACCTGAAAAAAGCTGTTCATTATCTCCAGGGCTCTTTGAAAATGCTACCAAACTGAAGGACATTTGGCTCTGGCAACCCTTGAAAATAAAGGGAATTAAAGGAATGGAACAAAAATATCCTTTACAAGTGTCATATGTTACCAAAACATGTCATGGCTGATCTAGTTAAACTTACAAGAATGACTTTTACAAGATTTTTGGCTTAAATTTCATTTGGATAAAAGCTTGTTTTATTCAATGAACTCACTAGCACTATAAAAAAAGTATACTACTTTCTTAAAGAAGTTCAGGTATTTGGAAGTTACAGTAACAAGGAAATGTAAAGATCTTTTTAAATGTAATTATTATAGCTTGATAGAAAGAAAAAATTACAATTCTGTCAATGTCCCCTGTCAAGTTTCTGGATGGCTGCAGTAACTGATGGTATTTCTTTCAACCAAGCTTTTCTTTAGAAACTCTATTTTTGTTTTTCTAAAATCTTTGCTTTCTTGTTTTTTAGTCTGTAAATTCAGAAATGCTTTGCAGTATCTTGTTTGTCTGAGATGAATTTAAGGTTCACTAATTTTAGCCCACATAACAGAATACATGTTGGCCACTTCCTTATTTTTCTGTAAGCTTTATACTGTTGTTCATTTACAGCCAGGCTTTTTGACTAGCAGTCAATGACAACCCTCTACCATTTCTTGACATCTGTCAGGGTACTTTGCCTGAACAGGATGCCAGTTCTGTCAGAACTGAGACATCATGAATAATATGAAAACATCTCTTTATTTGGGAATTCTACAAAGTAGACAGTTTCCGTTTTCATTCCTATAGATTGTAAGGTTATTCAAAGGACTTGCAAGGTCATTGTATTTTTACAATAATAACACTGGCAGGAAAAAGTGATTCACTTGGGTCACATTGTGAAATCGTATTAAGATTTTGAACAAGAAAGTGGGTGTTTTTAAATTGTAACTCCTTAGGCATTAACAGCCCCTCACTGTTAGTCAAGCATTAAATACAGCTGGTGTACCTATTCCTGGTTGGTCTTCTCTTTTAATATGCCTTCTTTATTTTACAGCTTTTACAGCAAACGCAATTACATACTCTTGTAACAATTCTACGATAGCAAACATTATTTTAGAGCAATCTGTTAACGTACTAAAAAGATTCATTATGTCACATCAACACTTGTAATTGTTAACTCCATCTGTAAAGGATTAAGCATGGTAACAGCTTTTGGCACAGACATAAGGGGAATGCCAAACATGGTTTCAGAAGCCTGTTTGTCCTGGAACTCTGAATCACTTTGATAAATACAATATACTTCCTTAAACCAAACTGCCAATTAACCTTACGTCCACAAAACACATGCTACTCTCATGTTGTGTTTTATCCTTAGAAAAGGCAAACTTTTATCATTATTATATTAATAAATGTACTGTATATCATAAATTTATATCAAGCGATTGATTAATTGACTACTTTTATTTTTTATGTTGTGAGTCTGTATGCATCTAAATTCCACCTTGAGATTAATACATTTTATGTAATCTATCTGTCTATAGATAGATAGATAGATAGATAGATAGATAGATAGATAGATAGATAGATAGATAGATAGATAGATAGATAGATAGATAGATAGATAGATAGATAGATAGATAGATAGATAGATAGATAGATAGATAGATAGATAGTCAAGAGGGGTGGTGCTGCCATTCCCATAGTTCAGGGTTACTCAAATATAAATATTAAAGGTTCATTTGCTAAGTTTACCCCAGAGTCAAAGGTCTGAAAAACTGCAGTCCAATGAGTAAATAAAGCTAAAACACAACTATGTCTAAAACAATGTCCTAAAAACAGCAATAATGAAAAAAATGATACCTTCTTTCTGTAAGAAAGCCTTTACTGCAAAGGGATTTTCAATGCACACTAGGGCTTGTTTTCTCAGGATGACATTTTCAAAGCAAGTTTTTATTTCTCCTGGACCTCTGAAAATTTCTGATGGTTATGCTTTCCTTCTGTTTCTGCCAAAAGCTTTGGGAAATGAAGCAGTCCATCCTGTATGTCACATTTAAACACCTCTAGTCTTTCTGGAGAGAAAAGACTGCTGATATGAGGTTACATCTTCTGTTGTTTCTGTCCTGGCGCCTGACATTTAGATCACTGAGGTGGCATGTTAGAGCAACTTCCATTTTCATGTAATTGTGCATTAAATTCACAAATTGTTTAGTTATTGCACTCTTTTGTTAAGACAAACAAAGCACTTCTTTCTAAACCATTCCAGCAGCAAGCCTCTGCTGGGCCTCCTAACATTTCTGTGGAGAAGTAAATCACCAGATGTTGCACTAACTTCTTCATGGCCCAGTGCAGATGATGCTTTCAAATAATTGTCAGGTTTCACTGCTGTTATCATGATGTCTAAGTACATTTCTCTTAGACCGCCACATAATACTGTCTTGTGAATTATGCAGTGACATGATGATCTTTCAAGGGTTTCAGTAATCCCTTCTCTTTTCCTGTCATAAATGAAGTTCCATCAGCAGATATGGACACCATATGCTTCAGATCTATGTTTCTCTCCCAGTCAGCATCTGAATTATATCTTCATAAAGATCTTCTCTTCTTGTGTGGACATGATAGGTTTTCAGGCTTAAAACATTTCTAAAAATCTAATAAACACATTTAGCTGTGCTTTATCAGTGATGTTTGTTGATTCGTCCACAGCCAGTGGAAAGAATTTTGCCTTTTTAAAGGTGTAATTTGGTTGCTTAAGTAAATCTATAGCAAGAATTTCTGTTTGTCTTACTGTACTAGGATCTGCACAAGATATTTGACTGTCATGTCATCCTTTTCTTATCCATAAATCATGGCTTCTGTCATTTCACTCATACATTTTTTCATTATTTGCATAGCAGAGAAGGGTTGCCCAAGACCAATGAAACTTTTAATGAAGTCTCCATTGTATCCTCTAGCTGTGTCATTGTTTTAATAGTTATTCTGATATCAGGTTTGCACTTTTTTTCTGGAAGAGTGAAGGCACACTTGTCAGTCCACAGGTCTGTAAATACACGTTTTTCACAAATGTTCTTTTCTTCATGGTGAGCATTTTAACATGCCATTTTACATTTTAAATGGGTTTAAATCTTTGCTAATTAATGCTATGTAAAGTGGCAGAGAGAGGACTTGATCAGCAGCCACCGAATTCACAGTCAGGGTGTTGCAGCTTCCATGACTGGTCCAGATATGTGAGCTTTGAAGACACATAACTTGAATAGCGATAGATTTTTTTTATGTATGCTAATAACAAACAACCAAAGCAACTAGTATTATTTTCTTTTTATTTCTTATTCAGACTGATTTTTGCTTGGGTCCAGATGCTGCCGCCTTAATCAAGTCTTGGATTCAGGGGGTACAATAAGGATTCTGCAAAGGCTGTGAAACAATGTACCAACTCTTTATACAACTGTTCTGTGAATTTGGAAAAAGCTTATGACTCTGTACTCCATAGCATCTTGTATGTGGTGATTCAAGCCTATTATGAAATTTCAGGGATGCTGCTGTGTGCCATTCAGTCCCTACAGTATATTTTCAGTTAGAGTTGTGTTCACCCCCTGGGCATTAAGTTGTGGGCATTGAACTCTGTCAGGGGAATGTCTTGCTTCCTCTCCCCTGTTCATGATTTTCATTAAATGGGTATCAAAGTACAGCCAAAGATTAAAGCATGTCCTAATGATTGTTTCTCTGTTCTCTACAGAGGACGTTGTCCTCTTTGTTTTATTTGACTGTGATCTCTTGTTGCTCATGGACTCCCAAACAAGACATATTACTTGCATTGTGAGGAAGCGTCAGTTATAGCACTATGGTCATGTGGCGCGATTCACAGAGGGTGATCCGGCTTACAGGATCCTCATTGTTGGCTGGACTAAGTCGAAGAGGATGCACATGTAACACCTGGCTGTGGCAGATAGATGGTCATTTCCGGAGGGTGGGAATGGACTGCGTGTCTGCCTGAGAGTGTTGCCAACAAGGATCTCAAGCTGTATTATCATATGTTGGGTGCTGCAATGCACTGTACCAGCACAGACTCCTCAACCTGATCTCTGGTGCATAATGGAATGTTAGAAGATTAATGTAATGGAGCTGGGAATAGCCAGCGGAAAGCCAGTAGTCCCTCCAAATACAATGCCATGGTCCTCTCCCAGATATGAGTGGGTTGTTCTCATCAGGCAAGTTGTGAGCATCTGCCTCAAGTGGGGGAGGTCAAGGATAATAGGGTCTTGTTAATGAGTGAGGGAAGAGATGATTGTATATTTGACCAAGGAATTTATGCAGCTACAGCAGGATTGCAGACATTACAGTGGACTATTTTGGTGAAGTCTGAGTTAAGTCATTGGACAAAACTTCAATCTACAGTTAGTCTACATCTCTGATCTTAAATATGGTCATGAGCTCTGGGTAGTAACTAAAAGAATGAACTAAAATCCAAAACGAGGTTCCTGTGCATTGATGCTGGGTTGACTCTGTCATAGGGTATAGAGTTCTGTATTATAGCAAGTCCTTGAAGTAGAACCACTGCTTCCGTGGCTCCAGATCAGCCAGTCAAGGTGGTAGCATGTAGTCAGAATGCTTCCTTTGTAAAAATAAAGTGGTCTGTTAACCCAGGTCACCGGCGATCTTGACCCAGTACCAACAGGCTTTTTCAAAGAAGTCTCCAATGTCCTTATTGATAGTGTATTTGACGATAGTACTAAATACTTCAATTATTAAACCCCTGCTCAAGACAAATAATCTCGACTCCTCTGTCTTTGACAATTTTAGGCTAATTTCTAACCTGCCTCTCTTAAGTAAAATTCTAGAAAAGGCAGTTACTAAGCAGCTTAATGATTACTTGAATAAGAATTATATTCTTGACAAGTTTCAGTCAAGTTTTAGAACAAACCATAGTACAGAAGCTGTGCTGGTTAATGTAGTAAATAATTTGCAGGTTAATGTGGACAGAGGCTGTATATCTGTTCTTGTTCTCTTAGATCTGAGTGCAGCATTTAACACTATAGACCACTGTATTCTTATATATCACCTTAGATGATGAATGGGCCTGTCTGGCGGTGTCTTAAATTGTCAGTCTGATTTAACTGGTAGAAAATTCTTTGTTAGTTGTGTTGATTGTACTTCGGAGAAACATGATACTATATATGGTGTACCATCCATCCATCCATTTTCCAACCCGCTGAATCCGAACACAGGGTCATGGGGGTCTGCTGGAGCCAATCCCAGCCAACACAGGGCACAAGGCAGGAACCAATCCTGGGCAGGGTGCCAACCCACCGCAGGACACACACAAACACACCCACACACCAAGCACACACTAGGGCCAATTTAGAATCTCCAATCCACCTAACCTGCATGTCTTTGGACTGTGGGAGGAAACCGGAGCGCCCGGAGGAAACCCACGCAGACACGAGGAGAACATGCAAACTCCACGCAGGGAGGACCCGGGAATCGAATCCAGGTCCCCAGATCTCCCAACTGCGAGGCAGCAGCGCTACCCACTGCGCCACCGTGATATGGTGTACCGCAAGGATCTATTCTGGGTCCACTGATCTTTTCATTCTGCAATCTTCCATTAGGTCAGATTGACACACAGCTGTTTTTCTTGATGGCGCCTGATTACTCTGATGCTGTTGGCTCTCTGATCCAATGTCTTAGCAGTATTTCTGAATGAATGAGTAGTAACTTTCTCAGACTACATAAGGAAAAAACTGAAATCTTACTGATTGGCAAACATGCATATAGTAGAGACATCAAAAATTAACTCAATCCCTTAGGTTTAAAAATCAAGGTGGTGGTAAAGAATTTAGAGGTAAACTAACCTAAACTTTAAATCACACATTAACCAGATTACAAGGACTGCATTTTTTCACTTAAGGTATATAGCTAAAGTTAGACCTCTAATAACTTTACAAGATCCTCAAAAATTAATTCACACTTTTGTTTTCAGTCGACTATATTATTGTACTGCACTCCTAACAGGATTACCTAAGAAAGACATCAATCAGCTGTAATTAATTCAGAATGCAGCAAATGTGAGCACATCTCACCACACTAGTTACCTGTGTCATTCAGAAATTACTTTAAAATACTACTAATGGTGTATAATGTGTTAAATAATCTTGCTCTGTTCTATCTTTTGGAATGCCTGTCCCCCTACCCTCTAAGTCGTAACATTAGATCTTCTAATGATGGCCTGCTTATAATTCCAAGAGCCAAGCTTAAAGAAGTGGTGAGGTGGCCTTTTGCTGTTATACGCCTAAAATCTGGAACACTTTACCAACTGAAATTCACCAGGCTAATACTGTGGAACATTTTTTAAAAACTGCTAAAAACCCATTATTTTAATATGGCTTTTTTGTAGCTACATTTCAGTTGTATTCCTAATAGACCGTATGGGTATAGAATCATACTCTTCAGGGATGCAAAATCTGTATTAATGTCTCTTTTCCGGTTCTTCTGTGGTAGAGATCTATGCCACCACCAGCTGATGAAAGCACCATGCAGTCCCCTGAGATGATGGAATGAAGGCAGGTGTCTCAGCTGTCCACGAGATCAACCTCATCAAATCCTATCATGTGAAGCATTAAAACAAACAGGGCTGATTTAGGAAAACTGATGTTAGGTAGAATGCCCAGTGGAGCTTGGGCGGTCTTTTGGCCTTGGGACCCCTGCAGATGTTGATTGTTTTTTTCTACAGTCTAAATTGTTTTATTTTTTCTGTCCTCTTGGCCATCTGACCTTAGTTTGTTTTGTTGCTACTTATTCTTTAATATTATTACCTAATCTGAATTGTTTTTCTTTTGTTGTAACTTTCTCTTTGTCAACTTGAGCTACACTGTTGTATGAAAATGCGCTATATAAATAAATTTTGTTGTTGGTATTGCAACCCTCATCAGAATAAATGTAATTTAAATTATGATAATAATGATTTCCTACATTTTCCTTCATATAGTTAGATCAAAAGATAGGAATCAACCAGCAGACATAATACTGAGCTCACTCACAATTCAGAGTGACCCATCAACCTAATGCAACAGACCTTGGATTGAGGGAAGACACAAATAAAAGCACAGAAAAAGAACATTCAGACTCAAAGAATTAAGGTCCAAGCATTGAGACGTGGTAATGCGACGTGCTGTTTCACTGCTTCCCTCTTCTTTTCCGAACTAATACAGGATGCAGTCAATGGCTAGTACTAAAGCTCGTACAGACTAATTAATCCTGTGACTGGTAGTGAAATTTAGTCACAATGATAGAGAAAAGTTAGTCTCCATGCTCCATAATATTCTAAGTCATTAAAATGAAGAACAGGCAAAATTCCCCACTTAAGAGCCACAGTAAGTACCAATTTATTTCTTTAATTGCATCCATTCTATATATCAGTGGCTATTTTCTGCTTATTATTGAGTGTTTGGAATAACTGATGACTTTTTACAAACTTCTGCTCTCATGGGAATATGAAATTCATTGTGGCCTTATACAAAATACACATGCATACGCTATTGTTTTAAAAGTTCAGTACTATACAGAGGTACCTTGAGATACGAGTTTAGATCATTCCGTGACCGAGCTCGTAAGTCAAAATGCTCGTATCTCAAATCAATTTTCCCCATTGAAATTAATTGAAATGAGATTAATTCGTTCCAGCCCCCAAAAAAACACCCCAATTTTTTGTTAAATGTTTTCAACATAAGAAAAATGTATTTATAATGAACAAATATTGTATACAAACAAAATAAAACCTAATACATAAAAGAGAATCTCAAGAAATAAACAGTTGTTGGCGAAGCCGATTAGCGTGTTGTAATGTTTTTTTCTTTCACTTTTGCTTAACTTAATTTTCTTCTTCACTAGTTTTTTTTCTTTTTTGCCATGCTTTGCTCACTTTCATTCTCAAAAGCGTTTCAATAGAAACCTATCCAAGGAGCTTTGTTTAGTCCTCCCCTTTAGAATGTTTCTGAAATGAGTTAGGCAAGTGTCATTAAATAGCGCCGCTGCACAATCAGTAACTTTTTCAGGGTTTCTTTTCAATAAAGTCAAGCGTTAGGCAAGTGTCATTAAATAGCACTGCCGCATGATCAGTTGCAATTTTTTCAGGATGTTTCTTTTCAATAAAGTCAAGTGTTAGGCAAGTGTCATTAACTAGCACCACTGTATGATCAGTTGCAATTTTTTAGGGTTTCTTTTCAATAAAGTCAAGTGTTAAGCAAGTGTCATTAAATAGTGCCGCTGCACGATCAGTTGTAACTTTTTCAGGGTGTTTCTTTTCAATAAAGTCAAGTGTTAGGCAAGTGTCATTAAATAGCGTCGCTGCACGATCAGTTGTAACTTTTTCAGGGTGTTTCTTTTCAATAAAGTCAAGTGTTAGGCAAGTGTCATTAAATAGTGCCGCTGCACGATCAGTTGTAACTTTTTCAGGGTGTTTTTTTTCAATAAAGTCAAGTGTTAGGCAAGTGTCATTAAATAGTGCCACTACACGATCAGTTGTAACTTTTTCAGGGTGTTTCTTTTCAATAAAGTCAAGCGTTAGGCAAGTGTCATTAAATAGTGCCGCTGCACGATCAGTTGTAACTTTTTCAAGGTGTTTCTTTTCAATAAAGTCAAGTGTTAGGCAAGTGTCATTAAATAGTGCCGCTACACGATCAGCTGTAACTTTTTCAGGGTGTTTCTTTTCTTTACAGTTCGAAACTTTTTCCCACAATGCAAACACTTCCTTTATCTCACTTTATGAGGTAACCTCCTCCGCCTCTGTCTCCTCCGCGATACCGATCTCCTGCAGAACCTCCGTATGTTGCCGCGTCTGTAGTTCCGTCAACTCCTCCATCATCAGTTCCTCGGAATGTGCGGCGACAAGCTCTTTGATGGCTTGTATTTCGAATTTTGGCTCGTAACTCAAGGCAAAAAATCGACCTAGTGACGGCTTGTATCTCAAAAAATTCGGAAGTTGGGGCACTCGTATTTCAAGATACCACTGTATTTACTCAGCTTGGTTTTGGCAGATCTGTTCTAATAAATGCAAAATTGTATAAATGACAGATACTAATTAATAATTACCAGATACTAATTAATCAATTGGCCATAGTTCACAATCAGACCATTGTGCTGTTAATATTCAACAGACTGATCATAAAGTTTTTTTCTAACGATTTTATGATACAAATGTGAGCCAAGTAAATGTGTCGGAATTGAATTGTCAATAGGGAATTAAACGGGACAATGTCTGTATTCTTGTAGTACAGTACTGTAGCGAGTAATAAAGTCTTAACTTCAAGCTACCTGTGTATATTTAAACATGCAAAGAAGTTCCACCTTCTCCACACATTACCAGTTATCTGGAACTACAAAGTACTCCTGTAAAATTTCTTCTGAAACTGATGCTGCTAAATTTTATTTCTCTTCATAGTTAAACTGGTTCTGCTGATCTTTCAACTCCTCTGCCTTATTTTTCACTTGTCTCTATCTTTTTTCTTCTATCCATCTTTCTATCTAGAACATCTCTACTTTCTCACATGGTGTCTAAGCACACCAGTCAACTGCAGCTAAGTGAAATGCACATTTCTAATATCAGAGACATTTAGTTATACAGTGGTGTGCAAAAGTGTTCAATCCCTTTGAAAGTCACCGTACCATTCTGTCACGGCATGACAGAAGATTTGCATACATATTTATCCATTCAGTATTTTTATGTGAACTCTTATGCTGTAACAATACATTTCCAAAGTCAAAATAAAGCATCTTCTGTAGATATTTAACTGATGAAGAAACAATAAATGAATCACAAACAACACAAAGGTGACAGTGATAATTAAACATCATCAGGTACTACTTGTGAGTCCTTTACATCTCTCTGGATATAAAAAGTCCTCTTTGTAAGGGCCATAGTCTTTGTTGGACAATCACTGCAAAAATGATGACAAAGGAGAATTCTGCTGATCTGAGAAAGAGACTCCTTGTAATGCACAAGGCAGGAAATGGCTCCAAAAAAATATCGAAGAGTCCATCACAGCACCCAAACTCTTACTAGAACAGGACAACCCCCATAACTAAACATCGGAGCAAGACGTTGACTGGTGAGTGTGGCTACTCTGAAGTCTGCAAACCTCATTGGCTGAAACTGGAGCGAAAGTGCAGGGGTCCACAATTTCAAGAATTCTTTATAAAAAAATGGCCTCTGTGGGAGAGTAGCAAGAAAGAAGCCATTCCTGAAGAAGCTCCACATATGACATTTGCTACAAAGCATGAGAAAGGCCCAGTTAAGATGTGGGAGGAAGTTTTATGGTCAGATAAGACCAAAATAGAATTCTGTGGCCAGACATTAAAGAGATATGTGTGGCGTCAAACTAACAGTGCCCTTGCCTCAAGAAACAGCACACCTACGGTGAAATATGGTAGTGGCAGCATCCTGCTCTTCATGTGCTGGGACTGGGAATCTTGTCAGAGTTGAAGGGACAATGGAAGGACACAAATCCTGCATAATACTATAGGAGAAGTTCCAGTCTGCTATGAACCTACAGCTCGGGAGAAGATTTGTCTTTTCAACATGACGATGACCCCAAGCATAAGGCCAAAGTGGCACTGGAATGGCTCAAAAACAGAAAGGTGAAGGTTTTGGAATGGCCAAGTCAAAGCCCTGATCTTAACCCTATTGAGAATCTGTGGCACTATTTGAGAACTGCTGTCCAGAAGCTCCATCCCACTGCCTTAGAGAATCTCTACAACATCTGTCAGGAAGAATGGGGACAAATCACTCCTGAACAATGTGCAAAACTGGGAAATATGTACTGTACATAACAGTCTTCATTTTTTTGGGCATCACAGCAAAAGGGTCCTCAGCTAAGAATTTATGGGTGGTGTTAGGAGTGTTACATTCTTTATTTAATTAAAGGAAAATTCAATGTAAAACCACCTACCTGTCCAAATGTGATATTCATCATAATCCAGAATACAGCCATCTGAAATATCCTGCATTCCAAAGAAATCTAAACTCTGACAGATGTTTTCTATCGGATATGTAAACTCCATGTTGGAAGTCTGGTCTCCACAACCTTTAAAAAAAATAGTCTTGTTAGCAGAGAAATAAGCTTTTTTTTTTTTTTAAAGTAATGTAAATTTACAGCTGATTCTCAGACACTGGCACTAAACACTATATATCTTCATCAGTTGTCAATTAAGTACTTAATCCTGAACATTTTCACGTTTAACTGGAAATTGGCCAATCAAAAGCATCATAATATTGACATCATATTAAAAATACTGGTTCTTCAATGGCACTTTATGGTTCTTTACTGGGTTTTGTGGTACCTCATAGCTCCATTGCTTGACCAAGCACCATTTCATTCTGGGACAGGTTCTTTGTATATTAAGTTATTTTCTTGTGCTTTGAAAAACGTCCTAATATGTAGAATAATATCTAAAATCTTGAATGCTATGGTAGCCTACAGGACACTAACAGATTAAGAAAACAAATCTTGCCTGTGTTACTGTTTGATGTCCTTTTAAAATTACGAGATACTGGCATATCAGAAATCTGTTACCATTCATTCAATAGTTATTCACTGTATGGAGCTTGTTAGATTAGATTAGGTCAAGGTTTTAAAGGTCAGCAAGAGCAGCCATTTTTTTTTGAGTTTCATGGTTAAACCCTTGAATTGTTCTTCAAAGACTTTCTTTTTGATTATTTCCTGGTTTCAAATCCTTGCTCTGGTTTATGACTCTGAATTTTTGATCACAGCTCAGTTTTGACAAAAGATCTCTGTTATTCCCATTTATTAAATTTTTCTTCATTTTATTTGACTTTCTTTCATGGTTTTAGTTTTGGTTTGTGGCTAAAAAAACTGCTTTAACCTCCCTATATCAAATTCACCACAAATTTTGTCTCCTGGTCCTCTATCATTTAACAGAACAATAAACTTGGAGAAGCCTAGTCAGCTGTGTCCTTCTTTTCTTATTTACAATGATTGCTACAATATATATGATAGATAGATAGATAGATAGATAGATAGATAGATAGATAGATAGATAGATAGATAGATAGATAGATAGATAGATAGATAGATAGATAGATAGATAGATAGATAGATAGATAGATAGATAGATAGATAACAGCAGGCTATCACTATCTCAAACAATCTATCAACCTAGCTATTTAAAAATTATTATCTACACATTGGTGCACATACCTAACAAACCTACCACTCACAGTAGGTGTATTACATGTCTTTTAAAAATACATTTGAGAAGGAAATGTAAAGTAACAGCTATCTCTTGTAAGTCTATTTTAAGAATATACAGATTTACATTGCGTTTCTAATGTTGGAGAGTGAAGAAGTCGTACATATGAAATGTTAGTTTTTAAAAAATGAACCTTTTATAACATAATTAAATACGTGTTTTGCATCGGTGGTCCATAGTAAGAATGGATGAAAAAAGAGCATATTTCATAGCACGTACATTTTATGAACATAAAAACAAGTGAATCAAACAGAAATTGTGGTCTAAATCCTTTAATAATCCCCCCTCACTGCAGCCCCCATATGTTTTACATAATAAATGAATAAAAGACCAGTGCAGGTTTTGAGAGGGTATCAAATTCGGCATGAAAATTTTCCCAAATTACATTTTGATTAAGTTAGTACAGTAAATGTACACATTAACTTTGGTCGTATTTAAAAGACTCATCCGTCCATTCCCAGAATCAATTTTTCCTAATGAATCAGTCGACCCCAGCTCATCACGATCCCAAGTCGCTTTAACTCCCGTGCATTCGTTAAACGGGAGTGGTACATTCAAAATTAGGGCGTGTTCTCTGCCATGGGGCGGTGCTGTGGTAATTGCACGGTGGGCACTACTATACAATTAGATTGGAGAGCACATTCTCATCTTGTTGAAGTTTGCAAACTTAGTATCCGTTCCAAGGAGGCTCGCTTCCGATTTGGGATACGTAACTACACAATGCAATTATTCCTTTATTTTTATAAGCTTAGATATAGTATTTGGATGTGAAATCGATACAACGGCCAAGCAGAGGTTACAATATGAATACATTTCATAACAGCTACTTTGTGTCTTTTTATCAAGGTTCTAAAACTGTCTGACGGACAGTGAAGGACAACCTATTGGCACCACAGTCTAGGCATTTCCGCCCACATTACACCAGTCCACACCTTCCGCAATGAAGTCATCTTTGGGATGTGGTTTTAATCGGGGAATTCGGAGAAAATACAGAGAAAGCAGAGCAGATAAACTCTTTACAGATAGTGTCAGTGCCAGGTATTGAACACAGGTGGTTCCCAGTGCATTATCAACACAATCGTGACAACCACACGGGAGAACCTAACCGAAACTCGCAACTGGTCCTCTTAAACGCCTACACCATGTGTATTGTCATCAGTTCAAAATGCGTTCAGTTTTGATGTTGTATACACTTTAAAAGTAGAACGAGAACAAGGTTAAAGGAGCATTGTGTCTGGTAAAGACAGGTTTGAAACAAGTCGTGGGTTAATAAGAACAATAGCTGTTCGAAGACTGACATTCTGCTGGATTTGGTTTTGATTTCGAATTAATATCATTTTGTCGCTCTGTGTTGTTTTTATATCTAATATACTGTGACGTCCCGTCGTATAAAACACACTGAGGAGCCGCTCGTCTGGGAGAGTCTTCCAAACGCCGGCTGGCTTTTTATTGGATATGCCGCGATATAAAACAGTGCCCTTCCGCCGCCCGTTGTCTTGGTCACGGGGACACCTCCAAAATAACAAAAATCGCCTTCGTCCTACCTACCCCTTGTCTGCTCTATAACTGTTCGCTCCCTTATCAAACCGCAGTCTTCCTCTCGTTCCAGTAACAACTACCACTTTCGACCACCCCCTCCCCTTTTCTCCACGCACCGTTAATTAACCCTGATCCCTGTCACTCAGCTCTCTCTCTCTCTCTAGGGAGGTGCCCTGAGCCCTTACAAAGTGTGTTCCCCTAAGACTCCACCCCAACACTGCTCCCACTCCGTGCAGCCCATACAGTGGCAAGACACGTCACAATATTATTTGTAAAGGGGCCCGAGTTGCCTCGAAAGCTTGCATATTATGATCTTTTTAGTTAGCCAATAAAGGTGCCATTTGGCTTCACTTCTCACTACATTCATAATGGCTAACACGGTACAACACCCTGGTACTAAAGGTTCTTTAAATGTATCTGTAAAAGGTGCTATATAAATTAAGCGGGGCTGTAGTCATACTTGGGAGCAGTTGTGTTAGTATAAGGCGCCTTTGTTTATCCAAAAGTAATTCCCAGGCATGACGTATGGTATCCTTGGGAAAAAGCGGGGATTTTCTAGCCTCTAGCAAATGTATCGCACTTTACTTTCACTTTTAATATCAAATAATCAGAGTATGCATGAATTTAAAAAAACAAAATTCGCAGTAATAAAACAAGCAATTGCTGTAAGAGATCTGAGCTTATTAAACCCGCAGCTGCTTTCTTTGATAACTTTCAAAAGTGGTAGTACAGTATTTGTCAATTCACTATCAATCGTGGTCGCCTTAAAGCCAGGTAACTCCAGTAGACCGAGCTGTGTTACTGCATTACTTTTTCACGCCAAGGTTTAGCTCTTTAATCTGGAACGGTGTTATTATACGCGTAGACATTTACAAGCAGGAGATTAAAAATGCGGATTTATACGGAAATGACTTCAAAAGCCAAACAAGGTGATTGCAAACAATGATTGATAATGTCTGTTTGCATAAATAGTAAGAAAAAAAAAAATAATACAATAACTTTCTATCGTGTGATGTGAAAGTTCCGAAAAGCCCACCCATATACCAATCATTACACCGACTGCTATATAGCGTCAGTCCAGCCAGGTAGTAGTTTTTTTTGTTTGTTTGTTTGTTTTGTTTTACATGAAATGGACACATGCACGATTCTTTTATAACAGTGAAACTATAACAACTGGATAGAACAACAGATGCAGGCATTAAAGTTAATCAATAATCCTCAAACCTTGGTCTTAATGCTCCCCAGCTCAGAGCAGGACGCTCTTCCCTTCTCCGTCCTCCTTCGTCTGCCGCTTCTCCAGCGCGCAGGTGAGGCTGCTGATCCCTGCACACTAAGCGCGCGCTTTATTGCCAGTCCGCCGCGTGCGACATCGCAGCCCCTTCACACTGTGGACCTGTTTACTGTCACTTTCGATATCGCAGTACCCGAGTACGGAAAATAAGCGACTGCGCCAGAAAGTTAATTTTGTTTATACGCACTTCAAAAAATAGATAATGCAGCATTCCTTATGCAGTATATCCTTTACAATTTCCAAGTTTATCCAGACAATTGCGACCCCCTTCTTTTGTGAATATCTATTTGGTTGTATCAAGATTGTGTGCTGCTAGGCGTAGCCTGACACCTGCTTAACATGATGCAATGCGAACGCTTCTAGAGTTGCTATAATCCCAAGCAATGAAAGGTTTAAACTCAACTGTAAGAGTTTCGCTTTCTCTACCGTATCCCCCATGTGCTCATTTTAATAAAGCTTGTCATTGCTTTATTGATATACTGTACATCTTGTATGAATAGTGTAGTCTACAGTTATGGGGAAATCAGTTAAAAAATCAACTTCTTCCAATATTCCAATATTGTTATCAAGGTCATTATAGAGATACAGTACATTGCGGACACCAGAACAGTTTTACTGTAAGGAACCATTCCTGATGTAATATTGTTTAGTCTATGTTCTTGATGCCTCCTTAACATTTGTGACCACCAGGGAGCATAACAACGCCCCAAACCCCAAGACACAACTACACAACACATGCCCTGGGTTCAAATATAAGGTGTTCATTCAAAACAATACCTCGACAGGGTTCCAGTTTCTTCTTTATCAGGTAATATTTTTTACTTCTCCTTCCACATCTCCCAAGTAGTCTCATCCATCTCCTCCTGGCTCTGACCACTCATGCAGGAAACCCAGCATCTTTAATGCTGGACCCAGAAGTACTTTTGGTGCCATAGCATTGCACACTGGAAGTACTTTCAGGTCTGGTGGAAGCTCTTCAAAAAGAATATAACGATCCCCTGCATCTCCCCCTGGCAGCACCCTAGAATCCAGGGTTGTTCCATGGGACTGCAATTTCCAGCCTGCCCAGTGGGTATTCATATGGGTGTTCAACCAGTGGGATGCTGCCACTGTGTGTAATGAGGGAAAACACACCCGTGGGAAGCAGACACCCTCTTTCCTTCTGCACAGGCCTCTCTCCCATCCTGGTTGGGAATTCAGTCCATCCCTGTTCTTCCATTTCAGCTCCCATCCTGGTTGGGATGTCAGTACATCCTGCATGGCACTCCCACATTAAGTTACAGGAATAGAACAGCAGGGACCTGCTTCTGTGTTTCATTTACATATGTATATGAAATGCATGCTCACAGTTCATTCCATCTTCTAATGAACTGAGAGCACCAGATCACCAGACTAAGAGTTCCTGTTTACTCAGTGCATGTTCTTCTCCTATCTTATCTTGAGAGAGCCCGAATTTTCTGCGGCAACAGAAGGGCCAAAAAAAAAAGTCCCTACTCATGAGGGAAGCTGGAAGGAGTGGAGAACTGGCCCATCCTGGTGCAATCAGTCCCAATGCTGAAATAACTTCTGGTCACCTTAAATTGGCCAACATTAAAGATAGGATAAGTCTGCATTTGTTGGTTTGATTCTGGCATCTGCAAGAGGAGGACATCTATCAGCCAACTAAGGGTATTAAAGTTAATGGGGTCCCTACCCAAAAAAGAGGTGAGAAGGCATTAGTAGGAGCCATGTGAGAGGTGAATTTTCTTAAATCAAAGACTGATGCTTCAGTTGAGTGTTACCTCTGGAATCTGGTCTGGATGATTATGTAAACTACGTGACTCTTTCTGATACTATAGTATTCATTAATAGCTTCCTGCTAATTTAACAGAAGCCCTGTTACACAAGATTGTGTCTTGATTGATTGAGCATCCCCATGCAATTGATATACAGTATACTGTATATATATATATATATATATATATATATATATATATATATATATATATATATACACCTGTTAGACAGATCAAGAGGCAGATGTGGATGTGTCAGAGATGACTATCCGCAGAAGACTTCATGAGTAGAAATACAGAAGCCACCCTACAATCTGCAAACCACTAGTTAGCCACAAAAACAGGAAGGCCAGATTACAGTTTGTGAAATAGAACTTAAAAGAGTAAGAGCAACTGCGTAGGCGAAAAGAAACTGCTCAAGATCCAAAGCATACCACCTCACCAGTTACACATGGTGTAGGGGGTGTTATGGCTTGAGCATGTACAGCTGCCAGAGGCATTGGCACACTTCTCTTCATTGATGATAGAACCACTGATGGCAGTCGCATGATGAATTCTGAGGTGTACAGAAACATCTTATCTGCTCAAGTTCCAGTACATGTCTCCAAATTCATTGGACGAACTTTCATCCTACAACAAGGTAACAATCCTAAACATACTACTAAAGCAACACAGGACTCTTTCAAAGGTAAAAAATGGAAAAAACTTGAATGGGCAAGCAACTCACCCGATATAAATGCAATTGAGCAGGCCTTCCAAATGCTGAAGAGAGAACTTAAGGGGGCAAGCCCCCGAAACAAGCAGGAAGTGAAGATGACTGCATTAGAGGCTTGGCAGAATATCACAAGAGAAGATTCTCAGCACCTGGTAATGTCTATGAATTGAGACTTGAAGCAGTCATTGAATGCAAGGGATACACAACAAAGTGCTAAATATGACTGCTTTAATAGACCTGATATTGCTACATCCCAAACATTATGGTGCCCTAAAACTGGGGACCATGTAAAAAAAAAAAGAGTGTACTGTAATTTCCACGTGATGTGAGCAAAAAGTATGCAAATACCCTTAAATGAAAGTTTACAATGTGTATTTTAATCTCGTTTTGATTATTTGATTTGTAATTTTAAACTATGGAGCAGAGTGGTAAATCAAAGAAAAATGTGTCTTTGTCCAAAACATTATGGAGGGCACTGTACATACAGTACATATATGTATAAATTTACAGTACACACCATACCATACCATTTTCAAGCCTGCTTAATCCTGAGCTGGGTCACAGGGAAACTGGAGCTTCTCCCAGGAAGAACAGGATGTTATATATGATTTTTCACTGTTCTGTTTCTAACAATAGTTTAAATAATCTGCTGCTAGAATCTGGCCCCAAACAAACCTCTGTGAGCACGTTAGCCCATAGGTACCTCATTTACAGTACACTGACTTTGGTTAATTTAAAATTGTCTTCCAAATGATGCTGGCTCATAAAGCTATGTATTTCAAGACTCCAGACTTCTTGTGCTGTTCACACCAAATAAACCTTTTAGACAGTTGATATTAAAATATATCTTTTAATATTGACCTTGTTATTATTCCAAAAATCCATTTCATACATTAACTTTTAACAAATATGTATGTATTCAACTTCATAGCTCTTACTCTAGAGAACTCTGTTGTTATTTTTGTTTATGAGATTCCATCAGTCTCAGCATTCAAATCCTTACTGAAAATCCACTTGTTTTATTTCGTTTTTTAATTGTTGTCCTGTCTTTGCAGGTTCAAGCAGTCCTATGTCTACACTGAAGTATTACTGTCTTTGCTTCTTGAACCTCAACTCAGAATTCATCAGTTTATTCTGTATTAATACATTTCCTATCACTACTGGGCTGAGGAGGGATGGCTTCCTGGGATGATGCCCCTGGTCATTGGTGTCCAGCCCCTGATGTTAATGACCCCCCCAGGGTGAAATCCAAAGAGGGACCCGTCCCAATCTTCCATCTGACATCTATGTACGACTTGTGTGTAACCCCAAGAGTGAAACTCCCACTTTCGATGTGACATCCATTACAATGGGCACTAAACCCATGATCAGGGCCATCTTAACACATTGGCACATTGGGCAGTTGCCCGGGGGCCCCACAAGCATAGGGACCCCGTGCTAATCTATGTATGTTGTGATTTGCTGAGTGGTTGTGTAGGTAGGGACCCCAGTGCACTGCTTTGCCTGGGGGCCTATAATGCTGTTAAGACGGCCCTGTCTCTGTTAACACAAATAAAGCCCCTGCCTTTCACTTTTGCATTATACCCTTCTCTGAAGCTTTACAGTACTTTGTAGTTGTGCTTAATTTGTATAATTCTTTTTAAAACACAATGGCTTAAAATTTGTTGGATACACTTTTAAGCTGCTTCTTGTATCTGTTGTTGCCACATTTTGCATGTTTGCTTTTTAAATTACTGCTCAGTTTATACAGTATGTTTATTACTGCATTGTGAGCTTTTTTGTCGATAACAGCACAATGCGGTGGTGCAGGCTATTAATACTGCTAGATAAAATACAGATTGATAAAAGGGTCTCAAGTAACCTAACCTATAGCTTTTGGCCAAAGCCACATTAAAACAGCAACATTATTATTACTGATATTTATCTGACAAATCATACACTCTAAATTAAAATTTCTTATATGTGGATATAGACTGTAGATTGTTAGGATTTTATTTGATTAATATTCATTCTTTACTTTTCAGTCATTTTACAATTTAAGTTAAACATTTTAAATTATGACATCATGCAGTATGTCACCCATATCCACCAGTTAATTTCTCAAATAATTATATTAGATTACATTAGATAAACTTTATTCATCCATCCATCCATCCATTTTCCAACCCGCTGAATCCAAACACAGGGTCACGGGGGTCTGCTGGAGCCAATCCCAGCCAACACCGGGCACAAGGCAGGAACCAATCCCAGGCAGGGTGCCAACCCACCACAGAACTTTATTCATCCCAAGGGGAAATTCAGATGTATACAGCAGCAGAAACATAAAAATCAAGAATACAGACTCACCAGACAAATAATACAGCCAATCAATCAGTCAATCAATCAATAAATCAATCAATTAATCAAAAAAAAGTGAGTATATCAGGTGGAAGCATTGAATTGCCAGATAGCAGTGTGCAGAAAAGACCCCCCAGAGGTGCTTCTTAGGCTAAACGTGTTCCAAGACAGCACCTCCTGGAGGGCAGGGAGGGGATTTCTCCTTGTGAACATGCTGGGGTCAGCTTGGTCTGCCATCAAAAGCTCAATCCCATTTGAAAATGCTTCTTTCTCTTACACAAAAAAACATTTTCTTGCTTTGTTTTATTTATCAAATTTTAACCAAAACACATGTGCTTGTAATGTTGTGAGGATATGACTGGATGCCTGACATTTGCACCATTAATAATTTGAGATTTTTTTTTCATGGTTGTTTTGATACTGTTTTCTGTTGTTCAGACTGGGTCTCCATTGAAGCCCCTAGTACACGGGTGTCGAACTCTGGTCCTCAAGGGCTGCAGTGGTTTTCATTCTAACCATTTTCTTCATTACTGACCAGTTTTTGCTGCTAATTAACTTGTTTTGCCTTAGTTTTAATCAACTTGACTGAAACCCCTTAGTTGTCTCTTTTTTCTTCATTAGCAGCCAAGCAATAGTGAGGCACAAAACAAGCTGCCACATCATTAGCTAACCTGTGCCCATCACACAATATCTGAAAATAAAGAAAGGTGATGGTCTCCGTAAGGTTGATCTCTCAGCTTCACCAAAACATTTTGACGCTGTTCTTAGAAAAAACAGAAAAATCAACAGTTTTGGAAATGTCTGCTGTGGCAGAATGATAACGCCAACAAGCCATAGAATTAAATAACAAGTTTAATTAACAGCAAGAATTGGCTTGTCATTAAGAGATTGGTGGAGTAAAATTGGTTAGAGTTTGAAACCCCAGTTTAGCTAGTCATCGGTTGGCTGGTTTCACATCTCATTTCTGTTTGGCTGTCATTTAATAAATAAAGGAATAAATTTAGAGGATTGAATCCTTAAAAATAGGGCTATTAAAATGAAGGGAAAAGGAGTTAATTAGCAGTGAAAACTGGTCAGTAATTAGGAAAAGGGAGAGAATGAAAACCTGCAGCCACTGCGACCCTCCAGGCCCAGAGTTCAACACCCCTGCCATAGTATCAAGAATTTTGCATCCTCCTCTTTGCAAGAAAACATGAGTTAAACATTTTTTTATGGTCATTACTACTGGCAACATGGAGAATATTATTTTTGGGTAGAGTATTTATTTAAACCAGTGGTTCCCAACCTTTTCGATCCACCACACCCCTAGAAAATGCTTGATTTATCTTCACACCCCATACAAAATGAATATCACATTTGAAGGTGAAGAAGTCAAATTTCTCATTTATGAACAACATACACTACTGCAGGTGAACATATTGAAGTTAAAAGAATAAGCTTTTAACTCAGTGCATAACATCCATATTACTAACCGAGAATGGTAAACCGGATGGACGCAGGGACATCCGGCCATTCCCTTTGGAGGAAAGGTACTTTTATTAGGAGGAGATTTTACACAGTGCTTAGCTATTGTTTCACATGTCATGCGCTCGGCTATTCTTCAGTCCACCTTAAAATACGCAGACAATTGGCATTGCTTTCAAAAGAGTTACGGAGATATTTGGAACAACAATCTCATTAGACCAAATGCCCCTTTTAACACAACGGACTATATTCTGTCCAAAAAATATTAATGTTGATCACATTAGTAACCAGGTCATTTCATTACTTCCTGGAGTGGCACAGCTCTTTCTAAGCTCTGACAAAGTTGACTCTGATGACGACAATGACCATCTTAATTTCCCCTTACAATATTTGAACACTATTAACCCAGCCGGATTACCACAACACAATCTTAGCCTTAAAAATGGAACAATAATCATGCTATTAAGAAACCTTAACACTAAACAAGGTTTATGCAATGGTACACGTTTAGTCGTCAACACCGTGCCACACAATGTTATTAAAGCAAAACTTCTTACAGAATCACATGCTAACAATACTGTTCTAATTCCTACAATTACCTTACAACTTCTGACCTGGAATTACCTTTTACACTTAAACGGCGACAGTTCCCCATTAGACCTGCCTTGACCATGACCATCAACAAATCACAAGGACAAACCATAGACAAAATTAGCATCTACCTCTCTGAGCCCGTTTTTGGACATGGACAACTTTATTTGCTTCCTATATGCGTCATCTACACCTTCACACTATGCTATATCTCATTCATACATCACGCTCTTTGTAAATTCACAACACCAGGGGTTGGCGAGCGAAGCGAGCAGGGGGCGGAGCCCCCTATTTTACATATAAATTAAAAATTTAGCTTTACAAATTTCAGTAACCTTGTAAATGTGTTTGCCGTGAAGCTTAGACATTCAATTGATGATACAGTATATGGGTTGATGTTTCCAACAAACATGAGGAAATGACACGCGATCAATAATCAAGGGGTTTGGGGAATTGGAGACCCCTGTGAAGCAATTGGTGCCAGCGTGCTGCTAAGCAATGAAACACAGTCGACGAGCTTTGTCCTCCATAACACCTGTAATGCAGTTCAAAAACAGAGGCGCTGTACAGTTAAAACTGCTGTGCTACTGCCAAGACTACCACCAGGAGAGAAGGGCTGAGTGTAAGCAGTAGGTGTTACAACGAATTCAGCTTCCCTTGTCCCCACCTAGCTAAAATGTCTATCAAGCCTCGAAATCAGTTACATTTCATGATCAGGGCTTGCTCAGAAATCAATCCTAGACCTTGCCCTTCTCTACAGATCATTGCATTCTATCCTAAGGGGGTTGGCCCTCTGATGCTGCAGCTGTGGAACCACCTCCTGGCCTACGAGATGAGACACAAAAATAACCGGATTGGTAAAAAAGAAAAATATGTATTGATGAATTACAGCATCCTAAACATTGTCACCTTCTATATACTCCTCCTCCCGATCTCTACAACGCTCCATTCGCATCTTCCATTGATTGAAACAGTGCTGGAAGTCTTCTTGCTTGAGGCTCTTCAACAGGCTTGCCGTTTCTGTCTTCACTTTATCTATTGAAGAAAAATGTGTTCCCTTCAGGTCACTTTTAATTTTCAGAAACAAGTAAAAATCACAGGGAGCTAAACTGGGCGAATAGGGAGGATGATCGAGGACAGGAATGTTTTTGTCACTCAAAAACTGCTTTGGGGAAAAAGCATTGTGCGCGGGAGCATTGTCTTGCCTTGTCACGCTGTTCACTTTTTTCACCTGACATTGACGTGGCAACTCATGTAGCGATTGTTGTGCAAATACTGACTGGGCCATTCTCAGGATATACCTAGCCGGTCGGCGGTTTGAGAGGGCGTGTAGGAGGGGATATAGTTCTATGATTCACGTCTGGCCAACCTCCTGACGATTTTCCAGGAAAGCCCCAAGCCCAGTCCTGTTGTTTTTGTGTCTCACCTCATATATATGTTTGGCAAAAACTTAAGTGTTGTGGCATTAATTCTACTTTTGTTGTTCAGCTTTGACTTGATTATTGGATTTGGATTTTATTTTTATTTTTCTCTGATGAAAAGACTACCTGCTTTCATCTAAGGTATTAATTCTTTGCTTTCTGGACCGGTCATTTTTAGAGGCAGCTTTTTCTATTTAGTTGTTTTTAATTTAAATGTTTTGGTAGTAAATGTTATCAATATACACTATACAGTTGTCAAGAAACCTTGTTTTTGTTATTTTAGGGCAGTTGTTTTATGGTTTTTCTCTCCCTTTTCAGACATCTTTTTAAGTTTTGAGTTTAAAAGTCTTGTCCCCCTTTGCTGTTGGGCCTGTGGAGACAATTTACCTGCTTCTTGACTTTGGAGTAAAGTTGAGTTTGCTGCTAGGCTTCACCTGAGCCTTGAGGCCTAGTTTTGTTTTGAGTTTTAAAGACAACCTGTAGATCATAGTACTGGCTCTGCAGAAAAGGACAACTGACTATTGTAGTAAGGGACCAGAGGCACCCCAGGAAAGAATCAACAAACACTGAGCTGTGAGATAACATATTGAAGAAAGATTCTTCAAATTCTGCACACACAAAAACACAAACCTTTATGTCTAGGCTGGGTAGTCAGTATGCAGTGCTGTCAATGCCTGTCATGTGGAATATTAATGTAGAATCCTATCAACCATTGTATAACCTTTCATTCAGGCTTCTCTTGTGCAACTTTCCAAATGCACAATGCCTACCAACCAAAAAGAAATCTTCTCTCTGTCAGTCATGTACACAGACCTGTCTTCACTAAATGTCGTGCAATGTTAACTACAGTCAGCTCCAAACCCTCAACTGACCATTGCTCCATGTAACAGTTGCACAAAGACTACATTAATTATTATTATTACTTGGCTGTCATTTTTATCCAAGGCTACTTGCAGCATTTGAAATACAATTAGTTCACTTCTATTGCCCAAATAAATCATCCTTTTTGTTCTTCTTTTGGAATGGTTTCTTGCTCTTGTGTCACATGCTCTGCATGCTGGCTTTCATGTGAATTAGACCATCACAACCAGGTGCACCTGCTTCTTGCTAAAGGGAACTGAATATTTATTTGGCGTCTGTGTACACTAAATTACAAATCAAGTGTATAGCAAAATGATTTATATACTTTTACAACTGGAGTACTTAGAATTAGTGATAGGGATTTAATTGTTAACTTTGTGGTTTACAGTTTCAACACATCAGCCACTTGCAGTGCATGTTGCATATAATTATATCATTTCAATGCATGCTAAAGTACACAACATACGTCAAAAGCATACATCGCTAGACTCAGGCGTTCTGCAGGATTTATATGGCCTCAAAATCTTGCAAACAATAAAGAGAAACTAAATAAACATGCCATTCTGGCTTCCCGTTATTAAGTCCTTTGCATTACAACTTTATTACACTTGTTTTAAATTTACTGTGTATCTTTAATTTTAACATAAAGCCATTAGAAAGTCAAGTACAACACAAATGTATTGTAGATGTGTTAATATGAAAAGAATACAAGGAATACAAACAAAATTTATATTAATATAAAAACAATTGCACAAGTGCAAGGGGGTTTCCAGCAGAAGAAGGTGAAAAAGGGAACATATTGTGTAGAAACTATTAGGAACTTGAAAGCAAGCAAATTAACATGGGCTCCAAACATAAAAATAATTCACAGTGATACTGTAGAGGCGCTGTTTGATAAAGTAGTAGTAGTGGCGTTTCAAATCCTAAAATCATAATTTGGAAATATGTATTTCTCTGTTTCTGATTAATTTATACATCTAATCCATGAACTGCTTTTCTTTAGCAATTAGGCTTCTATATTAGCATAAAGTATAAAAGAAAAAATGTTCTTCTACTATTAAGATGGTGTCAATCCTTTCCCAGTTGATGAGACACCTAAAGAGACATTTGAAACTGAATAGTAAGATTAATTCATCTGTGTATTATTTGGGCAAAGCTAACTGCAGTCTATGTCAAAAACATGGTGAATAAAACAGAAATAAATTCACAATTACTCATTCAGAAACCGTACATACTGAAAGAAGTACGCTAACTCATACCATGCTAAATTAAGGTCACCAAATAAGAAAATCCAGGTCACTTTCATTTTTGTATAGCACTCTTCACTGACCGCAGGCAGCGAGTGCTGTGACCAATTCTCAATTAAAACAAAAGTGTACATTTTACAAATAACTAAATACATCCATCCATCCACTTTCCAACCCGCCGAATCTGAACACAGGGTCACGGGGGTCTGCTGGCGCCAGTCCCAGCCAGCACAGGATGCAAGGCAGGAACCAGTCTCGTGCAGGGCGCCAACCCACCGCAGTAACTAAATACAGAATTAGTATACAGAAAGACACAGATTTGTTAAAGCACACAGAAATACAGTAACTAACCATTAATTAAAACTCAACAGGTTATAATAAAAAAATGTGCAAAACACAGACTGCGGAAATGGGTTAAGAAATCACCGTCAGCTTCTGGGAGCTCTCAGGCTTCAACCACCAACATAAACAATTCATCTGTTCATCCATCTTCCAACCTGCTTATTCAGTTTACGATTGCAAAGTGAATGCATAATGAGGTATATAAATTCTTGTAAATGTTCTTTACGACTTTAACACTAACACACCACAAAGTATTACTTCTATGGAAGACTTCAAATCTTGATGAATACAAAAGAGCTTTACTTTTTACTAATTATTGCTAATATTTTCTGAAGTTGGTCCTACACTTGGTGACATATGTACTGAATTTGTCACAAGTACTCTTTTCATGTAAACTGCAGATTCTCAAGCAGGAAGATACTAAAGTGAACACTGGAATGATTTCAATCAGATCAGTCAAATTAATTCAAAATGCTTTAAACTTGGAATGGAACCGCATAAAAGACATATTTTAGCTGCAAGATTCAGGTTGGAAATTGATTGATGTCCATACTGTATATTGGCCTGTCAATGTTAACTTGGACCAGATAATGTAATTGAGGGAGCTGAAATGAGCTGGAGAGTTTGTTATTTGCTACAGAGTATCATACTAAGTTTTATTAGCTCTTGAACCCGTCCTACAAACACTTGGTTCAGCAACAATACCCAATTTAGCAGTGATACAGTGGCAAGGGACATATGACTTTAGCTTTTGACATGTTAGTGATGAAAGAAATGACTCACAGAGAACTGAATTTGCAGAGACACACTGGTTTACTTTAAAAAAAATTGTGAAACAAATAGCACTTCACTTTCAGTGAAATTCATTCTGTTGACACGTTTAGCTCCTATCTGAAAGCATTTTAAAGCATTAATTTGCTATGCATCTGCCTCTCAATTGATTCCTTTCCTGTCACATGAAGAGATTTTTCTGAGTCAGCAACCATTTGATGTGATTGTTCTGGTATTAAGTATTACGATGCCCACTTTGCCAATAATGATGACAATACTGAACATGCATCGGACACAAAAATTAAATTCAGAGGTCAACGGAGCATAAAGTGTGCATAACCTCAATCTGGATAATGTGGGTGATAGGTGATGGGGTGGGGGCAACTTTCCATTTAGCGAGTTTTCCTTTGGTGAAAACACAGTAGTAGGTGTAATGGTGGGTTTGGTGCGTCTTCATGTGGAACATATGCAGCACATCACATTTTTAAAAAAATGCACTGCTTTCTTCTGCAGCGATGTGAACTTGAGGCCTAAATAGAATGTTCTGTTGTGCTAACAATTACTAGCACATCACAGCTGTTTTAAAGAACACAGGTAAACATGGAAGTACAAACAAGGTCAGAAGGAGCAGTATTCTTTTTCACCCCCAAAAAAATCTTTTTAGTGAGTTTATGTCTCACAATTGTGAAATTGCCTGTGCAGCTTATTTTAGTGTCAGTTTTGAGAAACTAAATGAGAATCAATATTGTGCCTATTTAACTCATCACTAATTATAAAAGCTGCGCAAACGTTACTGGCAATTATGGTCATGACTCAATGTTTTATATTATGTTTTTAGTTTACTTGGTACAGTTCTTTGTAATTCTGAGGTCATTATGAAAACCTTAACATGAATTATCTTCACAGAGCATTACTGGTATGTTTCTGCTGTGGTCGTCAACAAACTCAATTCGCTATTGAATCTCATCACTTGACCATTCCTAAATTACTACTTTTAATTAATGTAGACTCACTGTTACTGAAACAACCATACAAAGAAAAGAACAATTTCTAGACCACATCTAAATAGCTTACCTTAAAGCAGCGGTTCTCAAACTGTGGGGCATGACCCCCTAACAAAAAATGGGGTGCAAATGTTACCATATGTGCCGTAATTTCGCTATTCGTAGGGAAATTTTAAACTTGTAGCGGTGTATCGGCAGCAAAAAACATAGGAATAAATTTTATTAGGGTTTCAAAAAAAAACATTAGGGGGACGCGATTAAAACTGTTATGAAAACTTGGGTCGCAAATACTTAAAGGTTGAGAAACGCTGCCTTAAAGTTTACTACAACTCTATTGGGAAGAAGATTTTTATTTAGCAATCTCAGGCAATGAAGGCAATTACACTTCAAAGGATACATTCTTCTTCTGCTGTTGCTTGTACAAGACATGAACTAATACATTTTAACACTGCACACCCTTTCAGGCTTATACTCTTAAACACAGACAGGATTTGATCCAATTCTATGGACAGTGCCAATAACACCAAATTTCACCTGCTTTGGTTTTGTCCTACAGATATATAGTAGCTGTTCTTCCTCAAAACACTCAAATAGTGGACAGAACTTCATTGACTTGAAATGGTGGTCTGTGGGAGAATATTATACTTGTAGATCCATCCCTTGAAGTTACTCAGCAGTCCTGACTTGTCCATGTCTAAAAAAGCATTCTTCTAACTCCTGACCAGCTGCCTGGATAGATGCTGTAACTTCAAGGAGAAGTTAAAAACTTTCCCAGGACTTTTCACAGGTTTATGAATGTTGGGATCAGGACTCCTCACTGGATGAACCTGAGCTTGTCAGTCACTTTCCATCTTACAAGCACCAGATGCGTGAATTTTCGGCTTGAAGCACATTCATGCGTAGCTAATGATGTTGTTCTTTAAGCCCTAAAATATCCCTATGCAATTGAGAGTCAATGTTGTTGTCACAGCCATGTCACCTTTAAATTGGGGTTTGTCAGGAGCCAGAATTGTTTAGAGTGCCTCTACACTCATCGTTTGCATATTTACTGTAACTGTCATGTGCATAGCTAATGCAAGAGGGAAAATATTGAAACGTTACAGCCAGTGATTATTACTTTCTCTAATCAATGCCATTCATCCAATCATCCCTGAGGTGACTCTCAAACTGAAATTATTGTAATAATCCAAAATGAGGTTATTTTCTGTTGTTTGTCATCTGTTTAGTGCCCTGTCCACCATCTCATGGATTATCAATCCATAGGATTTAATGATGTCCAACCACAGTACAGTCAGGTCTCCTTTCTTTTATCATGTCTTTCTGAGCAGGAGCTTGACCACTCCAGCATGCTTGATGCCTAAGATATGCCACAAATGAAGACTGAGGTGTCAATTTAATTTTTTTTGGGATGTACTCTATCAAATGGTGGGCAACAATGCTGAAGAGTCCCTTCTTTTTAACAATGACCAACACGATTATCCTAAGCAGTTCAGCATTCTTGGAAGTTCTCTCTTTGGTGAACCAAACACCTTGTCAATATTCCTCACTTTAACCCATCTCCATATCATCCTAAATATCCTACAAAGAATTCTTTGTAGTGCACTTGTCTTGGTCCAGGGGATTAACTTACTCTGGCAGTCTTGATAAGCACTGCAGCAACTGAACTCAGGTGCCATTCTCTTATTGAATTACTGCTATCCTTCCACAAATCTCCTTGATCGTGCAGATGAAGTGGCTTGCACACTTCTGTCTAAGCACTTGGCTTGTAAACCCAAAGGTATTTTCAATGAAAACAGCCTGCTTCTATGTATACAGCATTTCTCTTTTATAGGAAGGACTGGTCGCCATTTATAAAGTCTGCACATTCTCTACATAAAGTATGACAGGACACACTGAGAGAATGCTGAAGTTGCACAATAAGAGACCAGGACAGGAATTGTGCTCAAGTACCTGGTACCTCACTACCATTACACCAACCCACAAGAAAAAGTATTTAAGAGAAAATATAATCAACTTCACATATTAATGATTATAATGGTTACTGGTTAAATTATAACTCAATTAAAACTTTAAATACTGTATAGCCCGAAGAAAATGTTTTAAAATACTATAAGGATATACCTACAGCAGTGACACAGACAAAGACAGACTTTCTAATTTGTGGTTTATTCATAAAAAAAAGTTTCTGTTGACAATGTCTTTCTAACACTGGTCCTTACATGTTACTTTTGCTTTCATTTGATTTCACTTTTCGTACTGTTTAATCTTTCATTCATTCTGCTGTCTTCCTTGAAGTGTTTTCAAGGTTTTTGGTTTGAGGAGATAACGCTTCATGTATAAGTAAAGGTGAGTGTCCCTTATTCTAAAGACCTTTCCTGATTTTGCCTAGTATGACATACTGTATTTGTAAATAAAGCCTTTCAAAGTGGCTGCTTCACTTTCATTAATATGCGGGTGTGGCTATTTACTACCATAGCTGCTTTTTCTTAGCACCTTTAAATATTAACATCGCTCCCAGATGTTCTCCCATATCTACATAGGATTTTTTCCCCCAGTTACTTCCCCAAAAACGTGCAGGTCAGCTTAACAGAAGACTCCAAACTGCCCCTTATGTGACTACCAGTGTGGGTTATGTTCATGGGGAAGGGTGGGATTTGAGATTAGGTACAATAAGGGGGTCTAAGAATGAGATGTGATGAAGTTATTAAAGGTATTCAAACCCCACGAGAAACGGCGCTTATTTGCTTTAATATTCTTTTTTAAATGTTCTTTGTTTTGTCATGAAGCTTTTGTTGATATTTTTTGTGCTAACTTTGTGCAAATTTTATCAACAATAAATCAAGCAACGTTTTGTTATGCGGAAGTACACTTGTAATGTCAGACCCCATTGTGCCATAAAGCGGATGAAATAATATTGATAATTTGTGCATGTGTTATGAAGAAATTACATAAAAGAAACAAACGGGAGACTATAATATCTATAGGAAATCGTTAAACCGCCGATCGCCGCGTTTATAATTGCCAGCCCTTGATCATTGCTTTATTGCACCTGAAATTAAGTGCTTTTTCTAACTTGATAGTACAGTAAATAATAACCGAAAACGAGCTCGCAGGTAGGATATAAGGAAGGAGAAAAAGTCACACTTACCAAAACTCTAAACAAATTGCCCTTCACATCTTCATCTGCCTTGTCCGTGAGTCTGTCCTGTTTACTCCTGGGAGAAAATAAACCGAACTGTCCATCCACTTCGGGCAGCATCACCGTCACTTCAGAAGGTGGTACCAACCGCTGTTACTTTCGATATCGCTGCGCCACGACCGATTTGCGAGCACTTCCACTTCGTACACAGTTTACAAAAATAAACTCCTACTGTCAGATTGTCCTGCACAGCGCTAAGGGAATTGCAGCTAAGATGCTGATAGCTTAACGTAAATGACTGGCCAGATTGACGGACAATCCCCAAATGTAATTTTCTTCTTTCCTTAATATTACATACATCACTTGGATGTGCGCCGGTGCTGCTCCTCTAATATATAGCACGTCGCATTAAATAATACGTCTAATTAAAAAGGGAATTGAACTCCCCTGAAAAAATAACTCACTGACACCTTTCTGTTGCTGTAAACTCCATTACGTATGTTTTCCTCGTTTTATATTCACTTTTGCTTGACGCATTTGCCCTTTTGTGCTCTTTTCTAATGTACGATCTATCTCTTTAAAATGCAACTTCAGACTTTACGTACAGAGAGTATTTGACCAATTAATCCAACAGTAATGCAATGTGAATGAACTCCTTGATGGCCAGCTGCTCTGTCCAGGGCTGATTCCTGCCTTACATTGTCAGAATAGGCTGTGACCCCCCACAACCCTAAAGTGGAATAAACTGTTTTACAAATGTTGACTTTTTATGTTATGTTACATGTAACCTATGAATTCCAAGTATTTGTAACCAAACAACCTGTCACAATCATTCCTAAATTGCATTTAAGTGGTGTGATATTAAGTACCGTTTTATTTGCACGGCCAATTTTACTGTAAGAGATAGTTTCTGGTTAAGAGTCTCCCAAGTTTCACTTAATGAGATGTGTTTGAATGTGTCAAGCAGCATCAAGTTCTGTGTTTTATTTTAGTTGGTATTACACTAATTATTGTCATAGGCTAAGGTCACTTCCTTATTCATTTCTCATTCATGGAATTTGGGCTATCTGTCCAGCAGACCACAGCTGATGAGGCACAAGGACTTTGTCTCTGAAGTGATGAAAGTAACACTGGAGTCCCACAGGGAACCATCCAGTCACCTTTTCTGTTTACCACATACCCTTTCGGTTCTAAATATAATACCTGATCATGTCACTTGCAGAAATTCTCCAATGACTTTGCATTAATGTGGTTTATTGACAGGTTGGGACAGAGTATAGGAGTCAGGTGGACAACTTTGTTTCTTACTACAAAGAGAACTGTCTGCAAATTAACATCAGCAAAAATAATAATTGTTTAGTGACATTCGTCATACCAAAGAACCTCTACACAGAGCCATGATTCAGGGAGTGGATGTGGATGTGGGGCATTACTGCATGCACTTGGGGATCCGCATCAATCTGGACTTATCTATTAACACAGAAGAACTTATAAGAAAGGGCAAAGCAGACTCTTTTTCTTAAGAAACTGCATTCCTTAATGTACGTTGTTACTTCCTTTACATGTTCTATAACTCTGTGATAGCCATTGTAATTTTGTATGCTGTAGTGAGCTGGGCCAGTAACATCACATGAAACAAGGCCCACCGATTCAACAAATTGATTAAGAAGGCAGCTTCATTTACAGAACACTCTCTTGGCCCTCTGGAGGTCGTAGTGGGGGAAAGAATGAAGACAAAACTGCGTGACATTATAAAAAATGCTGTAAAACCTCCTTATGATAGATTAGCACTAAATACCTTTAGCCGACAAATTATTCAGAAGTGTGTAAACAAATGCTACTGTTGCTCCTTCATACCTATGGTAATATGCCTTTGTAATGTCTCACTGTGACTGCTCTCTTATCTTTAGCCAAGACAGAAGATTTCATCTTTTTTGTAATTCTTCTGAGTGTTTGATAGATAGATAGAAAGATAGATAGATAGATAGATAGATAGATAGATAGATAGATAGACTCTATCTATCTATCTAGCTATCTATATATCTATCTATCTATCTATCTATCTATCTATCTATCTATCTATCTATCTATCTATCTATCTATCTATCTATCTATCTATCTATCTATCTATCTATCTATCTATCTATCTATCTATCTATCTATAAAAGGTTATGCTCTATCTTCTTGCAATTCTGGTGTTCAAAATAGGTATGTTAAGCAAAATGAGTATAATACTGTATACAGATACTAAACAAATGTCTCCTTATTATTAGTATTACTTAAATATTTAATTTCACTACTTACATGACTGTACAGGCCTTATTTTTTCAGTGAATAGTTAAATGACTTTAAAATAGAAGATACCATCTACTACATAGACTTCTGAAGTGTTTAGCCACCCTGCAATAAATTGTGTTATTAGAAAAAAAAGACAATTAAATTAAACTGAAAATTGATATATTTAGCTTCTATCAAGAACTCCTTCTATCATATTCCGGCTCTATTAAACAATTCTCTCTGTGTCTCATTATTATTATGCATTGGACATTGTGTCTCATTATTATTTGGAATCCTTGTTCCATTGTCTTCTGTATATCATTGATATTAGTACTTTATTAATATCTCTCACTACTATTAGGCCTGGATACAAAACTCTGATTCCTTTCTAGTATTTGCTACTGCATCACATGTTTTTACACTCTTGTGCTAATGTAGGTACTAAAAACAGAAAGGGGTAATTTAAAAGCCTGCCCACCATGCTTACTCATGTGGAATATACATATTGTTTTTGGATCAGGTGAGTGGAATGAATATTGTCTGCTATAACAAATTAATACAGGCGAATTGAATGGAGACAATAATTTTAGACATCTCGGGTCAAACGAGCATAGACAAAAATTTATAAACAGTTGTTCAACATTCATACCTTACCCCTGATTAACAAGATTTCTCTCATGATCTGCTATCCATAAGGAGTTTCAACCAAAGATATAGTTGACCAGAACATTTCAGCTTCAGGCTTTTAAATTACAGATTGATATACAAAAAGTACAAAGAAAGCCAGCAACTCATCATAACTGACATCAGACCACATGAGCAGCCTGGAATTGCATTTCAGTGTGTGTGTGCTGTGTAAGTGTTTTGGGCACAGTCTCTATTACGTCTTTCATGCCATCATTTATGAGCAGATCAAAAATTTGTAAAGGGAATATCTATACTTTATCCATGTGTCTTGCACCCTAAAGATCAGTGAAAGCCCACTTTAAAAGTTGTTCAGCACTCTTTTTATATGATTTGCATTTAGAAGATTCGTCATAGTTTACTGTTGGTGCAAAACCATCACTTTGGTATGCTTCAATATTGCACTGCCATTGTCACTATAATAACATACAAATTGCTTTCTTTTTTACAGACTTTACTTTCAGACAGCCTGTATACAGTTCTCCAGCTGGAGCAAACACTGTCAAAATACACCCTCAGTCACTACTTGTAACTCACTGAAGACGAGGGTGTTTATGATTAGCAGTGGGGAGATATCTCAAGACTAGCTGTAAAGGAGTTAAAGAGAACCTGATCAGCCAGTTTAGTAGCAAACTTGTTTTGAGAAAAAGAGAAATGTTTTTTCATACATCTTGATCAATTTTGGGGTCCTGGGCTGCAGCCCAGCTTAGTCTGTGCAGTAGTACGGCCATGGGCATAGTAGCTTTGGTTACAAGAGAATTGAAAATACTGTGATCTTTATTTGTACTGGAATCACATATCAGCATCAACAGCAAGGCATGGAAAAAACCAATGCGGGATACCAGTTCATCATTGGACACACTCACACTTACTCACTCAAACCTGGCCACTTAAGAGTCCTGCAAATACAGAATAGTTAAAAGTAAAACACATATCATGCAACATCTCATAAAAAACACATTGCATAACACAAAAAAAACAAGTAATACAGGAATAAACACAATAAACATTTGTAGACTTATTAAGCAAACTCATTAATGATTAACTATTAACTCATTAACTATTAATAATCACATTTAAATGAATGCTCATAATAGGTCAGCTGCCAACATAAAAGGGTAAAAAAAAAAATTAACCAGCATGAGTGTGTGGTTAAGTGTGTCCCTTGATGGGTACTGAGGACAGGTACAAGAGGGCCAGAATGCTATTAGTGCCTATTATTCGGGTTAAAGGAAGACACCTACCAGTCAATGTTAATAGGATGATCTATTTCACAGGGATTTCACAGGGAAATTCTGGTGGACCAAAAATTCACCATCTATAGCAGTGGCCAAAGCAAAAGAACATAAAGAATGAATTTTTAACGGCTTTAAAAATGTTCTGGGAAAGCCTTTCATGACTCAGGAAGGGTAGGCAAAATGTCAACAAAGGCTGGTTCAGGAAACATTGCCCTGAACTAGGTATATTTATGTTTATACTTATCTGGCTGACACCTTTAGCCAAGGCAACTTGCAACATTTGGTGATACAATTGGTTACATTTGTTTTGGTTTTTTGGTTTTCCAATTGGAGCACAGGCAGGTCAAGTGACTTGATCATGATCACAATGTCAGTAGCAGGATTTGAACCCAGCAAACCTCAGAGTTTGAGGTCCAACGCTCTAACCACTACACCACACTGCCTGCCTATAGTGTCAATATATAAATATTGTCAAGGGGTGGAAGGGGCACTTTGTGGAAGTTTAATGAACTTCTAAACCTGGTGGAAAAAGCTGCATCAAAACCACTGGTCCAGATTGGGTTCGTTGTAACTGAAGTTGCTCATTCATAAGTAAACCAGTACAGGGGCAATAGTTTTACAGATATTGTAATGGATTACAAAGGTAAAGCAGAAGTTATATCCTTGGACATTTTTTTTTGATTTACTGGTCAGTTTACATTCCCATTTTTAACAATGTTCATATGCTCTGTTTAGTGACCTGAAGAATGAAATGACAAATACAAGAATCTAAAATAAGGTACCTACACAGGGTTGCTACACTCATGATCTGTGATAGTGTAAGGAGCTCAGCAATATGGAGCACCTCAGAGCAGAACCAAGAGGATCTAGGTTAAAGGAAATGGGCATTTACTGTAGGTAAAATGCTTCCTTGGCAACTTCACCAGGAGGTGTATGAGGCATTGCCCACTGAGAGAAGACCCAGGATACAATTGATTGATTACATCTCTCAGCTGGCCTTTATGGATAGGGTGGGATGGACAGTGCAAGTTGAGGTACTGAGATCCCTACTGGAATAATGAGTGGTTATTTTCTGTTATCAAGATAAGCCTGCATGAACACGAGTAACTGAATTTATAGGGTTTTTTATGCATTGGTTTTGTATAGAGGTGGAAATTACTCACACAATCACGAAAGTGGTGACAGAGCTTGGAGAGAAACACCTGAAAGAGTTTGTGTATGTATTTTTTGAAAACACACCCATAATCTTTTCTTTATTTTGTCCTTATTCAAAGCAGAGAAAATACTGGAATTGGATGGTAAAACAACAGATGTTTGAGTGATGATGACAAACAATGGAGTGTTCTGTGTGTGATAATCCACATTTTTGTTTTGTGTCAATAAATCAAAGCTAATAATGTGAGTCTATTAAAGAGGAGATTGTGTTGTGTACAGCTGAGACAGAGAGTACATGTCTTTTAATAAGCACAAAATAGTATGATTTTGCTGTTCTCTGTGTTACAATTTATTTTTTTTTAATACAAAATGATTTAGAAAAGATAGACATAAAATTCAGTTTTACTAACCAAACAAAATGATACAATTGGTGAATTTTAATTTTATTAGTTTTCAACTTCAGCTATTTTGTAATCGTTTGCATTAAAAACAACTGAATAAGTTTAGAAAGTACAAAATGCTATTGTGTGACTATTACTAATTTGACTTTAGCAACCAGAAAGTAAATTTGGATGCAGAGACAATCATAACAAAAATGGAAAATGTTCTATATACTCCAGTATATACTGTATACTCTCTTTTACATAAGGTAAATTATTTTGATTTGGTAATTTATATATTGTTAATTATTTCCATTAACATAGCTCTCTAGAAGACACCATTTTACTATTATTCTACAGAAACATAATGGCCTCACTGTATGTACTTTACACTGTGCTACTTAAATATCAGCATGCCATCTTTACAATAACATGTTTTTTCATGAACCGAATCTCTGTTACATTACATTGTCATTGATATTTTTTGTCTCACTGTTAATAATGAGTTTAAAAAACTAGACTACTTGGTGTAACATAATTTGGCAGCCATGACAACCGACTAAAAAATCGTGAGTGGTCTCATCTAGACTTTCTCGTATACTCAGATATGGGGATGGATATTTGAGGAGTAAACCGGAAGACAATGATTATATTTTTATATTATGTATATTAAGGAACCATCGATAACAAATCAAATCAAATTAATAATATACTGAACAATTATTATAAAAGTAAAGTTGAATAAATCGGACTCTGCAGCTGCATGAATAAAAAAAAGTATCACTTCCGTTTAGTGGAAATAGCTCAAAAGTTGATAGAAATCTACATTTTACTAATACTCGTATGCAAAATTTGGCTGACCTAACTAAAAGTGTACTCAAGTTATCATGTTTACATAAACACACACACACACACAGAAACACACAGACATAATTCCAAAAATGGTATTTTCAGACTAAAGGAGGTCTAAAACGTTGAGATTCATCAAAATCTCAAAATCGAATTTTTGGACAATTACAATACTTTCCCTATATTTCGTATAGGAGAAAGTAAAAAACAATTAATTCATATAACAAAGCTGAAATTTATTTCTAACTTTTTATATGATGTATTCTTAGCAAGGTTGTATGAAAAAAATAATACACAAGCAGGTAAGCTTTGTATGAAAAAAATAATACACAAACTATGGTAATATTTTTCTGTAATTATGTCTTTTTCATTAAAAACAACTCCTGACTAAAGTGAATGGCAGAGAATTGTTATGCTACTATGTTGATTAGTTTATTGTGAGCCTGATTTTTGCAGATGAGCAGGTATTTTCTTGTCTGCTGCAAGAATCACAAAACATCTGAGTTGTGCTTACAGATTGACCATTTTCAGCTGCCTTCCATTTCATTTTACTGCCATTCGGCCTACAAGACTCCAGAAATCTGTGGTTCACATAACATCACAACATGATAAAGTAGGCTCAGGTCCTCTAGTAAATAGTTTTCACAGTGCATTGCACAGTGAGCAACTTTAGGAATAAGATTATTGGCTAATAAAATCAACCACTATTTTTTATTCTTTTATAGCATTTAGCAAATAAAACTATGGCAAAAACGCACAGAAAACAATTATATGTAGAAATATTAATTTTCATTAGCATATCTAATGCATTTTTAAGTTTCCCATAACCTCTACAGAATAATCTCTTTGTCAACGAATATTTAATATGGTGCCTTTTGTTTTTTAAATTCTACTTTGACTAAATCTGTCACCGATTTAAGGGTGCATGGGAGCTATACTTTAGTGGTGCTACTATATAATTGATTTATTTTCTCTGAAAAAAATCTTGCAAAAGAAAAATAGGTAACATTTATACATATCAGCATTAGGAGAAATGTACATTTATTTAAAAAAAATATATAGTTTCATTTCTGCAAATCATGAAAAACTAATGAATCACTAATAAAATTATTTTCCTAGTAAAAAGTTTGAGAAGGAATTGGAACAGCCAATGTTTAAGAAGAAAAATGAAATTACATCACTCTGTGATGTAATGTTGAGCTCTTGGAAAAATACACACACACACACACTCAAACACACTCTTTAGTTAAAAGAAACATGCTCACTGTGTTACAGTTTCATGAGAAAAGTAAAAACAAGAAAAAGATGCATAATGGTTGCAATGATATACTAAAGTGTAATACAATCCTTATCATTTGTGATTTTAATATTCACCAGGATTAGTAAATAAATCCCCTTATAATTCAATGCTCTATCCTCATTGATATCCCTTTTGCTCTAAACAAATATTTGTCCACCTGTGATCCCTTCTTTTGCCTGCAGTTTGCTCATGGTCCCTACCATGTTAATTTGACATAGGGTCTCCACCATGATAACAACCTGCCATAAGAACAACTTTTTGACCACAGATCTTTTGAGGCTGCCTCTGCTACTGAAGTCTTGAGAAAGGTTCATTCAGCTTCAACGTTCCTGTCCTTTCCCGTCCTTTCCCAAAATGCAAATAAAATCCTTCCAGAGGTTTAAATTAAATTAATTTGAATTGTGGCATCTAGTAATCATTTCCAGAATACTGTACTCTCACTATTTATCTGGGTGTTCCAGGTCTGTTCTGTAGGCATGTCAGCTATCTTAGCTAGCTCACCCAAATTGATGATCATATGACAGTTTACACCTCTCTTTACCCAAATGTCCAAAACATATGGCCTCAGATCATGTGACACAACGACAACATTGATCATTGCTATTTTAACCAAGATATTTCCGATATATTTATGATCATTCTTTTGGTTGAATATGGTGTTTGTCATAGACAATCCAAGAGCCATATAGAAATACAGGGACAACTTCCTTCTTGAATTCAAATCAAGCAGACCAATCCTCCCACTCACTATCTGGATATCTCTGTCATTTCCCAAGTAAGCACTGAATTCTCGCTGTAGGACTACAGAGTCAGAAGAAGATACTATTTCAGGAACCAAATCTTATATAGTATCTCTGAAAATGCACAATACTATTAGTCCTCACATACAAACAACAAATATTCCTCTCATTGACTGCAACAAACTGGAAGTGTACAGCACCTAGCTGAGAGCTGGCAGTATCCCCACACTCACATGCAGGCCTCTTGGGTGGGGTAACTTCTGAAATCTAGAGCTATTGTCTTGCATAGGGGTTAGCCCAACTATATCTTCCCATCAGTTTACAACCTCCCAAATGTGTTCCAGGAAATTATGTAAAATGTCCCAAAAGCCAGTTTCTATTGGCTATTTCAGTACATGACAGTATCCGTCCTTTTTAGCCTGTCACCTAAATGGCACTGCATTCGACGTTTTGCCTTGCAGATGCGTAGCCCACAGGGTGGCTCCATGAATATTCTCAGGCTGGATTCAAGTGGTCTGTAAGAGTCACCCAGCCACCACACACTCACCAGAAAAAAACAATATCAGACCCAGCTCCAGGAGTTTGCTCTGGTATACCTGTTTTGGGTGAAGTTGCCTTTAATTTAATTGGAACTTCTATAAGAGAACATGAATACATTTTCTTATCCCCTTCAGTCAAATGCTCCAAAGGCACACCTATCAGAAGCATATCATTTTATAAAGAATCATTGAAGTACACAAGCCTCCTCTCCATCCCATGGCAACATTTGCAGAAAGGACAGTACTTTTTTAAGAAGTCTAATTTAAATAACTTGGTTCTAAATACTCACAGACCAGGTTCAAAGCTTTAAATTAATTCCTAGAATTACATTTTGCCTGATTTCACAAATAAATATTTGTTGGAAACGTTTCATGTGTTATTACGGTAATTGCTAGTAAATTCTGTATGGTTATTATCTTATTGCTAAGAGCTGAACACTATGTTTTCAATCAGATTCTTGAGAGGTTTGTTTGGTATCTCAGGTACACCATTAAACTTTTTTTTATATATCTGACCAACTTTTTTCTGGAGAAATTGGTATATGTTATAATTTTGCTTGTACATGTTCAAATAAGGAAGCTATTATAATGCCAAAACACAATACTGGGAAGTTGTGTGAAAAACAATACATAAAAAAGCAACAAGTGGGTGGGGTGCAGTGATGAAAAACATTATGGCAGAGCAGACTGTTTGGCTTCAATTATAACTTTAAAACAATTGCAAAAACATATGCAAATGTAAGGGAACATGTTAATTAATTTTCCTAGAAAATACTCTTCAGGAGCAATCACTTTCTTGCATGTATTTTTTCTAACATATTGTGAGCCAGTTACATAACCAACAACTAACAAGCCTTTTAGAAAAATTAACAAAATATATGGCAAAAACTCTCCTTTCAAATACACACACACACATATACATAGTAGATACAAACATAAATGACTATACAGTACTGTATATAGATACATATATAGACATATATATATAGATATATAGATACATATATGTTAGACTATAGTACATATATGTAACATATATACTTGTACATATATATAACATAGAAATAGTACATACTGTAAATATAAGATATATGTCAGACTATAGTATAGACTATTCTCTCTGCTAAACAAGGGACCAGCAGATAATGGTTTAAGGACTGGATGGAAATTTAAACCACTGCTCTCTCTGCTCTGAGGAAAACTTACAAAAAACTATACATCATGACCTGCTCTGCTACCTGACCACACTTTTTAGTATTTTTTGCCCTTCCTTACTTTTCGCTCTAAGAATAAAACTAATAAAGTCGTTTGAGTAAGACTGGAGTTGAAAAAGCCCTGGTGATCTTACATCTTTCTGTTTAGAATGCCTCTTGGAGCTTACCATCACAACATCATTTAGTCAAACATTGTCTTTGTCTGCTGGCAATTGCTAGCATGTTGCATTACATGCATCAGACAAGAAGTATTCTGTCACTCAGTTTTTGCAGTGAGATCACTGCCTGAGGTGATATTTTGATGTTCATACAAATCTGTTTAATATTGCATTAAGTAAAAACCTTTATCAAACCTTCAGTATCCTCCATGAAAGACATTTTAATGAAAGTCAGCGTAAAAATGTACACAGTACTATAAAAGGCTGGTACTTGTATTTGTACTGCTTCAGCTTTTTTAAAAGCATTTTTGAGAGGTATTCATTTTTGTAATTGAAACACTTTCATTACCATAAATTTCCCAAAGCATGTTAAAAGTTCAACAAAAATATAAAGCTTATCTGATGTGTTATTTCACTAAATAATCTAATAGCACATACACAGACCTGCCCATTGTGCATAGTACAAGTTCTCTCTGATCCTTCAACAGATAGTAATTATGGAATTACTAGGAATTTATATATGTCAGTAATATAATTATTTAAACAACATTAATTAAAAAATGACAACATTTTTAAAAACTGGGTTGTATTGCACAAAAATAACTTACTTCTTGAACATTGATTTAATAAGAGAGTCTCTGGTATATTCAGTAGTGAAGAAATTATTCCATGGCAAAAATCCCATTTTTCCCAGATATTTAAAGAAACTCGCCTGGCCAAATCTTCAGTGTCATTCTGTGTTAATAGACACTGGTAGCAGTCCACAGTAAGGATCTTTGCCAACAAAAGTTCTCTGAGAAAATTTTGGATTTCAAGGGATGATGCATTGCAGATAGTTTTCTTCACTATGCTTAAAACCTTCTCAAAGTGAATCATGACTGCAAAAAAAAAAATGATGTTAAGTGTTAAGATGGATCCTCTTTATAAAGCAGAGTTCCCTTTTTCCTGCATATCAGCGTATACTACATTAAAAAATGTGCATTTCAGTGCAATGACTTACTGCTTTCACTGAAAGTCTTTAAAAAAGGAAACACATAGTCATCTCCCAGTGAATTGTGAGTGCAGCCCAATATACAAAGGCAACAATTTTGCTTTCACAGTCATGAAAAAAAAAACAGTTATTTAGTGTATTTCCTTCTTTTAAAACCAAAATTGTCAGATGGGAACCTGAACCTAATAAACTACCAACAAAGTTTCACATGAGGTTTTCATTGCAAGATGACTTTAATTATTTGACATACAGTACAAGCACATTAGGTTAGCAGATAGTTGCTTAATCTCTGAACAAATATAGTTTAAATGTCATCTCATGTTGTGACCAGTTATCTAAACTTTGACTTATTTGTCAGAGGCACATTGTTTAATAAATAAATACTTTAATTCTAAATATCTCTAACAAGTTTATTTACAGACCTCCTTTGTAGACTAAGTTTAAACAATTTCTTTCTGACAGTGGATGATACTCTGTCACACTATAGCATGACATGAGTTAAAATTTGACATACTGTATAGCATGAGTTAAAATTTCCTTCAAAATGTTTTACCACTTCTTCTTGACACATTGGTATTAAAAGTCTCTCCTCTGAGAGTAGTGGAATCTCAGTAGTTTTAGATATGATATGCTGCCAGTCATCAGTATGGCTATTACTTTACTAGACTAAGCTGATTCAGTCGTTCATTATCTGAACCAAGTTGTTCCAAAATGTTTTGCTGATGGCGGACTTAACCACATCAGCTGTAAATCCACCTCTGAGGTGTCAATCATCCTTACAACCGGAGAACCCAGAAAAAAATGACATGAACAAACAGACCACATAAAAATGAAACAGAGAACACTCAGTGTGAGATTTAAACTCAGGACTCTGGATCTATTAGGGTGCAGCTCTAAATACCAAGGCAATATATTTTCAGTGACTAATTTCCTCTTGTTTTTACAAGGTTAGGGTTAGGGTTTGAATTATTAGTAATTTACATATATTTTGCTACATTTGCAGTAAAATCTATTTGTTAAGGCAATGCAAAAACTAGAGGTTACATTAAAGTAATTTTTATGTAAGTAAAATATTATTTATATCTCTCTATTATAATAAAAAAAGCCTGGGACGAGACAGGACTTTTTAGCCTGGGACGAGATGTGACTTTTTCAGAGAGATACTTTCACGTCCCGCGAGACGAGACTTTGTGCCAAGAGATTTAACCACGCCCAGAGGCTGGAAATAAAAGACAAAGAGTAGAAGAGAAAGTAGAACATCGTAAAGAATTCAAAAACGTTGGCACGATACACATGTAGAGCAGGTTAGAGATAATGAAAGTACTAAAATTTGAAAGTCTCAAAAAAATTATAGTAAAGATCGCATTAGCTCAAACAAACGGAAATTATTACTCGGTGAAATAACAGAACAGCGAAAAGAGATCGAATATATTGTTGGGGTTTAAACTTTAAGTCGGAGACTTGTAGATCGTCTAATTCATATTGCCATCAGGGAAAAGTAGTGTTTCTTCCCAATAAAGAGCCGAACCCACGTGAATTAAAAGATTTGTTGTTTGGTGAAAGTGAAATCCACATACACGTGCGTCAGAGACGGGGGGGTTGGTGAGCGAAGTGAGCAGGGGGTGAAGCCCCCCAAGTATTTAATATGTGGTACTCAAAATAAAACTTGTAAGTATAAACTTTTATTTTGGAAAGATGAGTTTAGATTCATTGTAATGGTATACAATTTAAACAATAAAAGGGATTCAGAAACTTTCAACCAGATATGTATGTGGCAAAATCAGTTTAAAATAAATAACTGTTTTTGTACAATATATACAGCATCAATGATTTTACAGTAGCTCAAGAAAAATATATTTAGATATTATAATAAAAGCAAACATCAGCACCCCCCAATACACATAAGAACTTTTGGCTTGGATAATAGAGAGCTGCTGTTGTCAATAGCAAGCTTGTAGGTGGCAGTAAATTGATGTCAGACTTACTCAGATTGTACCACAGGTTTATATTTAAAGTCATTAACATTTGAATAGAGCAGGTCCAGCTTGCAGTGTCCAAGAATGGAACAGCCAATAGAAGTCTGCTTTCTTTGTTTGAAGTCACCAGCATTCAGAAGCATTCATCACTGGTAGAGAGTGAATCATCTTACTCATAGTAATATTTGTTAGTAAGCAGCCTAGTCGCCACTCCAGGTACACATGCACATCTTGTTTTTTCTCTGCTACAGCTGCTATATATGCAAGACCCACAAATCTCCAAAATAAAAGGAGAAGGAATTTGAAATAAGGTGTAGATTTCAGTCTTTAAGGACTGGTGGGCATGACTGCATTCTTTAAAAGTGTGAACACACTGGATTTGGAGACACAGGGAAAGCATTTTATTGTGATTTATGAAAACCTATTATTGCTGTGTGGAGCAAAGAATACTGCAGCACTAAAAACACAAAAATAAACTTGCCTGAACAACATTTTACATAGGAACAATACCAAAGTATGTTTAAAATGTTTTAACATTGTTTGTGGATGTTTCAAATATTTCATCTATTGCTGTTCAAATCAGATTGCATTTTTGAAACACCCTATTTGGGCGTGTATATGTTTATTACAGGTAGGCAGTGTCGTCTAGTTCCTAAGGATTTGGAAACAACCATTGCTGTTTGAGGGACAATTAAATACTGTGTATGTACAACTGTGAAATAACAGTCCATCCATTTTCTAAGCCTTTCTAAGCCTTCTATTTAGTTCATTTTCAGAAGGAAGTGATGCTGTCCTAGCAGCACTGAGTGCAAGGCAGGAACCAAACCATGGTAAGGTGGACAGTCGATTGCAAGACATATTCACATATACGAGTACATCAGTTGTCATAAGAGACAATAATGTAGAGTGAAAAACTAACCACAACATGACTATAAGTGTGCCATCTGTAGTATCATTTTACATTTTTCCTGTAACACTAATAATCACTCACATACACAGGGAATTGAAAATATGTCTAAACCAGTAAGTAGGATATGGTATTTTGAACTGAAACATGAATTAGTAATACATTGATAAACTTTTTTAGAAGAGTAGTGAGCACTGTTGCCCCAATATATCCAAAAGAATGGGTTTAACTTCCAGTTTTCTTACTCCCTGTATGGATTTACACTTGTCCCCCTTATCTACAGTGGGTTTTTTCCAGGTTTATTTTCCTGGTACTCTAGTTTTCTTCACAAACCCTGGTAGATATTTGTGGTGGAGTGATATTTTGCATATAAGTTGACAAATATTTTGTATGTCTTTATTTGTAAGTTGGACAAAGAAAATGTAATATTAGTGTTTCAGGAGAAATGTTTTATTTCATTGATGAGAACAGCAATGCTTTCATGTCTAATTAACCAATCCCCCAGTCATTAGGACTGATTTAGAATGAGGAATTTATGGCAGGGTTGCAACTGACCACCTTGACAAGGGTGACTGTGTTTGTACTTAGAGCCTATGAGACATGCCCCCGAGAAGGCCATAAACCTACCTACAGTAGCTGGTAAGCTTCAGCGAAAGAAATAGTATCTATTACTTGAGAGCAGGTGTGAAAAGGCAGTGTGTGCACCCATTTGTCTGAAATATGGCTGTTTAGGATTGGTTTTGAATCAGAGGACATTCTGTACCATGATGCCCTATTCGTCTAAGGATTTAAAAAGACAATGTATAAATTTGGTTGCTCTCCTGAATGAAGAGAATCAGAGAGAGAGAAGGTTGGATAATGTGGAGATAAGTGAACCAGGAAGTGCAACGGTTTAGCAAGAAGGAAGTAAGGACTGCAATGAAAAGCATGAAAAATGGAAAAGCTGTTGGTACAAATGACATACCTGCTGAAGCATGGAGGTGTTTAGGAGAAATGGCAGTAGTGTTTTTAACCAGATTGTTTAATGCAGTCTTGGAAAGTGAAAGGATGCCTGAGGAGTGGAGAAGAAGTGTACTGGTACTGATTTTTAAGAATAAGGGTGATGTACAGAACTGTAGTAACTACTGAGGGCTAAAATTGATCAGACACAGCATGAAGTTATGGAAAAGAGTAGTGGAAGCTAGGTTCAGAAGGCAGGTGATAATTAGTGAGCAGCAGTATGGTTTCATGCTGGGAAAGATCACTACAGATTCGATGCTTGCGCTGCAGGTTTTGATGGAGAAGTATAGAGAAGGACAAAAGGAGTTGCATTGTGTCTTTGTGGACCTGGAGAAAGCATATGACAAGGTGCCTAGAGAGGAGTTGTGGTATTGTATGAGGAAGTCAGGAGTGGCAAAGAAGTATGTAAGAGTGGTACAGGATATGTACGAGGGTGTGGTAGCGATGAGGTCTGCAGTAGAAGTGATGGATGCATTCCAGGTGGAGGTGGGATTACATAAGGGATCGGCTCTGAGTCATTTCTTATTTGTAAAAGTGATGGACAGGTTGACAGACAAGATTAGACAGGAGTCCCCGTGGACTATGTTTGTGGATGACATTGTAATCTGTAAGAAGAATAGGGAGCAGGTTGAGGAGACCCTGAAGAGGTGGAGATATGCTCAGAGAAGACAGGAATGAAGTTCAGACAGAATATATGTGTGTAAATGAGACGGAGGTCAGAGGAATGGTGAGAATGCAGGGAGTAGAACAGACAAAGGTGGGTGAGATTCTATAATTGGGATCAACAGTATAGAGTAATGATGAATATGGAAGAGAGGTGAATTCAGAGAGTGCAGGCATGGTGGAGTGTGTGGAGAAGAGTGTCAGGAGTGATTTGTGACAGGTGGGCACCAGAAAGAGTGAAAGGGAAGGTCTACAAAATGGTAGTGAGACCAATTATGTTATGTGGGTTGAAGATGATGGCACTGACAAAAAAAAGAAGACAGAGCTGGAGGTGTCAGAGTTAATGATGTTATGATGTGCATTGGGTGTGACGATGGACATGTTTAGGAACAAGTACTTTAGTCGGTCATCTCAGGTTGGACGGAGAGACGAGATTGCTTTGGTTTAGACATGTGCAAAGGAGAGATGCAGAGTATATTGAGAGAAGGATGCTAGGGATCATTCTGCCAGGAAAGAGGAAAAGAGGAAGGCCTAAGATGAGGTTTATGGATGTGGTCAGAGAGGATTATCAACCTTATATATACTAAACATATCTCTCTATTATATAAAAAAAATCCTGGGACGAGACAAGACTTTTTCAGAAAGATAATTTCAAGTTCTGTGAGACAAGACTTTGTGCCAAGAGATTTAACCATGCCCGGGGCCGAAAATAAAAGACAAAGAGTAGAAGACAAAGTAGAATGTCGTAAAGAGGTTCAAAAACATTGGCGCCATACACATGTAGAGCAGGTTAGAGATAATGAAAGTACTAAAATTCGAAAGTCTCAAAAAACTGATAGTAAAGATCGCATTAGCGCAAACAAACGGAAATTATTACTGAAATAACGGAGCAGCGAAAAGAGATTGAATATATGGACATAGGTGATATGACAGAAGTATGTAGACACTGTTCGGCTTTAAAGTTTAAGTCGGAAACTTGTAGGTTGTCTAATTCGTGTTGCCATCGGGGAAAAATAGTGTTTCTTCCCAATGAAGAGGCTTTTCCGTGAGAAATAAAACATTTGTTATTTGGTGAAATCCACAAACACTACAGGCAAAATAGCTGAATCTACAATAATCTGTGTTTGCATCAATCAATGCTCAAAACGTAGATTTACACGATTCAGGACCATACGCTATGAGAATCTGTGGTCCCACAACAATTAAAGCTACTACTAGTTTAATTTCAAAGAAACCACAATTCGGTCAGGTTTATATTTATGATCATGGAGAAGTGATGCAACATAGAATCGAAAGAGTTAAACGATTGGATGTATTAGAAATTCTACAGCCAATAATGGATACAAATCCATACATCCAAAAGTATCACACTTTACATGAAATTTATCTGAAAAACATGGAGAAAGAAGTTTTCATGGATTTCTATATGAATCTGAAAGATCACGCTCACATAATAAACCAACATGTGACAAATTGCCAGCGATAATACTTTCGAAAGATAGAGATATCGAAGACAGAGTTGATATGCGTGTTTATCCAAAAGCACAGCATGATTCGTTGCAAACGGCAGATCCGGGAAATGACTAGCGCGTAGAGCCCGCATGGGGTTTGGCGAGTGAAGTGAGCAGGGGGAAAAGCCTCCAAGTTTATTCAAAGGTAACAGATCTGATTTATAATATTTTTCCAAGAAAATAATGTATAATACTGACATACGTGTAGACATGCATATCTATTTACAAATGGATAAAATATTCTAAAAAGTATATTTGGCTGGTTAATGTAAATGGTGCACTACAGGTTAGACCTGATTATATAAAATGCTTTTCCTTTGTTATGAAAAGCAAGTAAATGGACTATTTCTAATTGAAATGCAGTATATTTGTTATTTTAAAAGTGAAGATAGTGTATCCAAATACCCTGTTAACTATAAAATATCATTAATTACCATTGGTGTGAAAGCTTAAGAAAACACCCAAAATCATACTGGACTTACATATTGACATACTGAGTTAAATCATATTACACTAATGATGATTTGTTTATGATTCAAAGTGTAATCAATGGAATTTAGTAAACATCAGTAAACACAGTATACTATGACAAAATCATATACTGTAGATACAGGTCATATATTAAAAAGACAACTTGGACAGAAAGTGTGATTATTATTAAGAACAATATGCAAGGCCATTTGAGAATGAACAGCTGTATATCATAATGAAATATTTAAAAAAATTCCTAAATTATTCTTAAGTTTGGCAATATTAATTAAGCAACTTGAAATCTTAAAACACAGTTGTAGTTAATTTGCTTCGTTTTCAGCGACAAAACAATAATTACAAAAAATAAAAGCACATCTAATGATAACAAGTAATATAATGCAGGCTTAGAAAAAGCATTACATGTTAGTTTACCAAAAAAAAAATCTAACTTTTGCATCATAATAGTTCAACAGTGTAAATGAATGATCTGGAAATTTTGCTTTGTTCCTATCACATACTATGTAGATATCAGATACTGATAAAAAACACTGCAGCATGTAAGAAAATAGCTTTTTAAAACTATAGCCAAATTTCTGTTGGTACACTTTGCATATGTATAATGTTTAAGGAGGTTTTATTAAAAAGCACATACCGTCAAACCAGCTGCCAGCTTTTCTTGGATACCTTCCTTTGGTTCTTACATATGACTGTGTTTTTAAATTTAAACTTGTTTTGGCTAGCAGAAAAACTGGTAATTCCCAAAACCGATCTTGTGGCACGCCTCTGCCAAATGCTCCTCCTGTGGGCTCTTTTGCTACCACATCTCAAACAGGCTGCAGGAAAATCCCCTAAAATATCAAAGGAGTTCACCAAACTTATTTTTCAATGGGCATACAAATACAAAATTAATATTTCTAATGATTACTAAAACAGATACTGCCCTAAATATGTGAGAACAATAATACAGGAAAGTAGATTAGTCTTTGGAATTACCCTAATGACCTCCAAACTGTTCATTACAGATAGACAGATAGATAGAACTTTATTTGTCCCCAGGCAGAAATATGATTTTTACAAAAACTCAACATAAATAAATAAACAAACAAACAAACAAATAAATAAATAAATAAATAAATAAATACTGTACATACATTGGTCTAAACACACACAAGAATGACTATAAAGCAAGAAATTTCTAAACAAAGAAAACTTCTAACTTAGGTGTCACAGTGACAGTGAGGAGTTATACAGATGAATTGCTACTGGTACGAAGGAGCCCCAGCAGTGTTTCTTGACACACTTCTGCAGAATAATTTGTTGGCTGAAATGTCCTCAGTGTTAGTTTGTCACAGAGAGGATGTGCAGCATTGTACATAATGGCACTCAGTTTTTTTTAATTCTCTCCTTCACTGCTACCTCCATCTCATAACTGAGCCTGCCCTTTTAATTAAGTTGTTGATTTGATGGGGCTCTCTTGAAGTGATGTTACCAATCCAGCACATCACAGCATAGAAAATCGCACTGACTATCATAGAGTTGTATAAGAAGTGAAGGATGTCACTTCCTACATTAAAATAAAGCAGTCTCCCAAGGAAAAAAGAGCCTTTTCTGCCCTTTCATACATAGTTCACCTGTGTTCCAAGATCAGCCCAACCTGTCATTAATGTGGACCACCAAGTACTTGTAGGAGTGGACCACCTCTACATGCACACGTTGTCCACATCCTCTTCTACCACCTGAACCCTGAATTGCTTGAGTCCCATAATCATACCCAGTCCATTTCAGACATCCTTCATGAGTGAGTTTGTTTTCTATTTTAGCTTTTTAAGCTTCCTTTCCTTCATTCAGCTTTTTCTTTAGCACACACTGTACATCCCCTTTGTCACCAGATTTGAATTGTCTCTTTTTCTCATTTTGGAGACCTTTTAGCTCCTTAGTAATTCAGGGCTTGTTGTATGGGAAGCAGTGCACTGTCTTTGTGGGTACCACTGTGCTGACACAGAAGTTAATATAGTCTGTGATGCAGTGACAGAGTTTCTCAATATCGTCCTCATGTGACTGGCACATCATTTCTCAGTCTGTCATTTGGAAGCAGTCATTCGGAGCCATTTCAGTCTCCAGGCTTCACTTCCTCACTATTCTGGTGATAACAGGTTGCCATCTAATAACAGGCTTGTAGCTGGGAATAAGGTGAATCCTAAAGGAGCCAGTAGAAAACACTGAAAGGCATCTTTAACATTTTAATACAGCAGGTCCAGCTTGTTATTTTCTCAAGTAGAACCAGTCACAAATTGGTAAAAAATTATTTAAATTAATTACTGCCTTGTGCCCTGTGTTGGCTGGGATTGGCTCCAGCAGACCCCCGTGACCCTGTATTTGGATTCAGCGGGTTGGAAAATGGATGGATGGATGAATTACTCAATTAATTAATCAACTAATTAATTAATTAATTGAAATTGAAATTTAGAAATGTATTTAAATGTTTATGTAAAACTGAAGAACAATACATAGTGGCCAGGTTTTCAGAGGTGAAATGTAATTTGTTGATTACATATATTGATTGTGATCTATTGAATGCAGGCAGCAGCTCGCAGTGATGCATGCATGATATTAGTAGAACCAGGTACCGAGGGAGCAATATCACAAGAAACAGTAACTGATACTGGAATAGGTGATAGAAAAAACACAGTAGCACATATAGCAGGATGTTGACCATAAGGAACAGCAGCAAACTTGGGGGCTGGTGATACAAAAAAATCAGTGCCATAAACTGGAACCAGAGGTATAACAGAGATGGAAGCAAAAACTGGAGATCTAGGTGCAACAATAGCAGACTTGACATTAGAGGATTTAAATGTGGATGCAGTAGAGGACCTCTTAACATAGAAGGACAGACATCAAAACAGTAACTAAATGTCAGATAAATCATAATATTAACCATCATCATCATCCAAATCTTTTATTCTGTTTAAAAATGATGGTGCTTTCACAGGTTTATTGTCAAAATTATGCAATTGTTGAAAAATAGAAAAAAAATTCTACTGGGGTTTCATTATTTAATCTTGAATGAATTCCTAGGATATCATAAGTAACAGTCCATATAGATTTCTGTAAAATTTTTATTTCAGATTGAACTGAAATACTCTTGATGCCATGGTTTTTATCATAAAAATAGCTTGTTGAATAACAAAAAACAGGAGAGAATAAACAATAAAAATAAATCATGATCCTGACTACTGCCATTCCACAGGGCTGTGTACTCAGCCCACTCCTCTACTTCCTCTTCACTCATGACTGTGTCCCTTTATTTGGCTCCAACTCCATCATAAAGTTTGCAGACGACACAACAGTAATAGGACTGATTAGTGCTAATAACAAGTCAGCCTGCAGAGATGAGGTTCAACATCTGGCATCATGGTTTGCTGACCATAACCCCGCCCTCAACACCAAGAAGACCAAGGAGTTCATTGTGGATTACCAGGTAGCAAATACACTCCGACCCATATAAATTGGGGCATTCACATCTCTGAGGACCTTTCTTGGACAATAAACACTTCCAGTTCGGTTAAAAAGGTGCTGTAGCAACTTTATTTTATGCGGAGGCTAAAGAAAGCCTGCCTGTCTCCTCAGATCATGTTGGACTTTTATCTCTGCACTGTCAAGAGCATATTGACAAACTATATTACGGTGTGGTATGGCAACTGCTCCATAGCTGACAGGACGTCCCTGCAACGGGAGGTGAAAATTGCCCAGAGCATGACTGGCATCCCGCTGCTGACTATTGTTGACCTGCAGCATACACAGTGTCTGTGACAGGCTCACAGCATCATCAAGGATGTCTCACACCCCAACCATAGACTGTTAACCCTCCTTCCATCGGGAAGGTGCTACAGGAGCCTTCAGTCCCGCACCAGCAGGCTCAGGAATAGTTTCTTTCATAACTCCATAACCATTTTGAACTATCAACCCTTACTACTAAATAGCTATATCAATATCTATATCAATATCAATAACGTCAGACTGTACTCTATATATATTTTCACCAGTTTACATACATCTATTCTTAACATAAACATATTTCATATGTCTTTATTTATTCATATCTTGTATCTGTACTTATTGATCAGTATTAGTATCTATTTACTGTTTCTTGTATATACTACTACCTGTAAATTCAAATATCACATAGATATACAGTATATTCTCATTTTTATGCTGTTTTATTGCACATTACTCTCTATTGCACTTTTATGTGCTACTTGTACCCACTGTCTGATACAATTCACTCTACTATTTGCATTTTCTGGTTAGATGCCAAACTGCATTTCGTTGTATCTGGACATTGATAATAAAGTAGAACCTAATCAAACACATCTAAAACTTTCTAAAAATTACTATACCTCAAGAAAAAATATTTAAAACTCGGAAATAAATTATGAAACAAAACACTTCTGAGACTTCATAACTGAGAGCTCAACAAAGACAATATTATAGAATGAAGACTTCCAGGCTAAAAGATTTTGCAAGGCCAAGACATTTCTAGCAGGAGGCTAGTAGCAGCCTTACAATGGAGGCAGTCATAAAAAGTCTCTACCTGATGAGTGAAAGGGAAACCAACAAAAAGAAGAACAGTCCAGGAAGTTGAGCGGGAGGACTTGATTGGTCTGGAGAATGGTGTTGGAAATGTTTGTGAAGATAGATTTAATCACATAACTAGAGGGAAGCAGCAGGAGGACAGTCCCAGAACATGTGAAGGAAAGTGATGGCGAGATCTTGTTTTTGTTTTAAAAATTTTCTCTGAGGCTCCTTGGTCTCTAAAATATCTTAAACATCACTTAATAATACAATTACAAAAACTTTACAAAAAGACTAAAAGGAAGCCATAAAACATATACATGACAACTGAGATTATGGGATGAAGGTAAAAGAATAGAATGCTTAATGAATGATATCTTATGATTTTAGAGGAACTAAGACATGAAAGACTTAACAGTAGTCCTTTATTTAGAAAGGAGAAGAGGACAGAGCTAGTGAAATTAAATCTGATGACCTTGTAATAATTTCCATTCTCATATGGAATGAGATGGGGAGGGAAAATCAAAGAGAAATGGACTCCCTAATTCATTTCAAAATACAGCAAAAGTTGACAGCTGTAAGCTTCTGGACCATAAAAGACATCTCTAATGAATTTCCGAGGATTGAAAAAGGGAACTGAAGAAGGATGATAAAGGGGGGTTCATGAGTATGTAGCTATAGACCTATTAACTTTATGGGAAACCAGGATTCTTAAGAATTTACAATTCTAAAGATATGGAAATGATCAACATGGACATTTAGAAGAAAAAGTAAAATTGTCAGCAAACAAGACTTTATGAGAAATATCCATAACCAATATGGGAGTGATTTGGAATTGTGGAGCACACTAATAAAAGAATAAAGAGAAGTGGGCACAAAAATGACATCCTTGTCCTGGCTCCTTGAAATACAAAGGGGTGAGGGATGTTGGCATTAGTGATAAGAATTTAGGGTCATTATGTAAAAGAGAAGCATCTGAAGCAGAGGCCTCCATCTCTGAAAGCTCCAAGAGAAATAAACATTTGAGACAGGAGGCAAAATCAAAATATATTTGGGGGAGACAGAGAGAATGACTGGAGTAGATTTGAAAAAAACATATTAATTTTATTAGCTTTAGTGATAAGATCTCCTTCTTTAGGTTTAATGACTGATAACATAGTGAATGACTTACATATCTGAAGCCTTTCTTGACAATTACACAAGATTTACTGTAGATCAGAAACACAGTAGTGTGTTCTGGTGCAGTGAACCTAAAACTCAGCACATCATTGCAAAAGGGCATTTAATTCAGCCCTGGTGCTTGAAATGAAAGTGTTGTGTTCCCTATCTACAAAACATAGGTGTGTGCTTTCCAAATGCAAGAGCGGATGCAAAAGAAGTGTCAAAAATGAAACCTTTAATGGGAATTCATCTTAAGGCAGGGCCCTGACTTGACCTAGAATGAACTCAAATTAATTCTTCAAGCTTAGGGCCCAAGTAAGAAATATATTTGGATTTCTGACACAAAGCCAAATTAAATCTTAATTGTGACGCCCAAGAAACAAGAGAGGCTGTAAACGTCTGAAGCATAGCACACTTGTGGTCAGAGAGTAAAGAGGAGGAGGAGAAAAGAAAACTGGTATCCATAGGCGCTGACTGATCATAAACATTGGGGGGATTCAATCCTTTCACAGAATTATGGAAAGGAAAGATTGCCAAAAGTAATCAAATGTCCTTTTCAACATCTGCCAAAACGCAATTTTGTATCAAACCCCTCCCCATGTTTTTCCTACCAGTTCTGGCTCCTCCTCCTTGTCCGTGAGCTTCCACATACAGATCCGGCACAACTCCACTCAAAGCAACTTAAACCCTTTGCCATCATGAGCTGATGAATTTGCAAGCATCCTACACTGTAAACAGTTTAAAGACACCATATCAGTACGTTGCATGTCGCTAGTATTCATCTTTGTCTATTAGGATGTATCTGTTTGATTAATTAATTTTTATTAATTTTGCAGATTCAGGATAGATATTGGTACATAGTCACATCTGATCTGAATTACTTTGAAGAATTACCCAAAAATAAGAATTAAGTCAGTTCTATCTTGAGTGTGGATGTAGTCTTAGTAGCCTGTAACAACATATAGACTCAAACTTTTCAACTCAATTTTATTATTGCTGATTTACTATGGCATTGCTCCAGGATTTGGGGGACATTTTTAAGATTGGGGAGCAGTGGCCCTTATGCCACACATCATAAATGGTGCCTATGTTGGGATTAGTAACATCAGAAGCTAGGGATAGAGAAACACACACTAACGAAGACTTATGAAATGTCCAGTACCATTTGCTCCATTAAAGGTAGCCACAAAATAAAAAAAAAGGCCATTATGAGGAAAGCATTATTTGTAAGACATTACTCTGCATTGGGATTTTTTTAATGCTTATGTGTGTTCTTTCCACTTCATGGAAAATAGGCCTGCCATATGATGACCAATTTTTAAAGAAGCATAGAATAAAGGTGGGGAAAGAAAATGTATGTATGTAGAAAATCATTTTTTCAATTGGTTGCTAGTCTCGTGTTCAAGAGGAGAGGAGGATAGCATCTTGAGCATATTTATTTACACCAAATCCCATTGAGTACAAAATCTCATTAATATGACTATCTCATGTTCCTTTATAATGAAAAATATACCAGACAAGGCTGCCCCGTATCTCCCTTTACATTTTAATCTTTTACTTGAGCCCATTGCCATCACTCTTTGGATTTTTGTCGATCACTCCTATTGCTTCTTATCATAAAATATCTCAATAAGTGAATGATATCTTGCTTTTTATCTGCAAAGCCCTCTTTCATCTACCTCATGCTTAAGTTTAATCAGTTCTCTTCAGACTGTGTATGGTTACAAAAATTAACTGGTCTAAACATGCCCCTACATTATTAATTTGTTTATCATCCATCCACACTGCTAGCCAGTTTGATCAAGTACTTTGGCATTGACATCTCTCTTGTAGGATATCACCACATAAAATTTCCCTCAGCTACTTTGGAACTGGTTATGCCATTCAACACCTATCCACCAGTTCTGATTTATCATTGACTTTAATATCCACCAGTTCTGATTTATCATTGACTTTAATTTCTTCTCTCCTAGATTTGTTTTTTAATTCCCCTTTCCTGTCCAAATTTGGAAAAGTGTTGATTGGCATCTTGGTGAAGGTCATTTTTGGTATGAATACAGTATATCCTCCACAATGCTGCTCTTTGTGTTGCTGGCAACCTCATCTCTTTTCTATTGTGCGTATGTTTAGGAATTACAGTACTGGGTGATATCTATGATGACTCTAGCCTTGGAATGGTCCAGTTGCGAAAGTCCAGGTTTTTCCTTCCTTCTTTTCTACCTCCACGTCTTTTTTTAATAAGGTTATAATAAGGGACAGCTATTGCAACCCTGCTGTTTTCTATTTCTCTCCATCTCTGAATATCTAACTGCTTTTTAGACAATTCCATGCAGTCTTTAACCATATTTTATCTTACCTAAACCACCTTTAAATGCTGTTGAGGAGCCAAAGTCTTTAGTATGAACAATAAACCCAGCCATGTCCTTGTTATACCAAAGCCTCTTATAAGAATTTTACTATGTTCTCACAGTGTGACAATAAATGATGAATCTAATTTTGTTCTGATGATGATGGTAATGTTAGATATGGCTGTTTGAGTGCTTGAGCTTAAGCTACAATTAAAAGTCAAACTATCACCTTGAGGCCTATGTTGAGGGTTTTGGACTAGCATTAGACCGAAAGATAGAAGAACCTATGTTTCCTGCAAAATATACGGTACGTAGCATAATTTGTATAACGGGAGATAGTCTGGCTTAGTGGTTGAGGCGTTTGACCTTGAGATTCTGGAATGTCCTGCCAGTACTAATTTTTTCTTCAGAAATTGTGCACTGTTATTTAAATGAACCACTTAGTTACAGAACATGTTTTTGGAGAAATTGAAATAAAATTACATTCTCATTGATTAGTTAAAAGTTAGAGAAAATAATTATTCCCCATTTATGATTAATAATATAACCAATTACAACAAAAATGTGCTGGGTAATAGAGAATAATGACTAAAACAAGGTGTCCTAGACTGATTCACACATAAAATGTGCTTAGTACCATGCTACAATTTGATTGACTTTTTTTAAGAACTCATTTCCCATAAACAGGGAGCCTTTGCCAAAAGTTACACTAGGAACTGACTACTAAACATAAAAAGGGGACTTGATATTTTTCATCGTGGAACTGTGCTCAGAACAGGTCAGTGTTATGTTCTGAAACATGAAGTCACTCTGTAGTCTAACGTATCAGTTATATACATTAGATTTATGAGTTTCTTTTAAAGGATGTAATGTTTAACATTTGGCAGTTTTGACCTTTCATCCCTGGTGTCAAAGATTATAGTTGGTAGTGTCTAACAGTTCAAGGGACTTTGTCATAAGATCTGTTTTCCTCAGTCTATAGCTACAGTGTACTGGTAAGGTTGTGTGTTTTCATCTTGGTCATCACATCTCCTTTGCACAAATAACCTTTTATGCTTACTTCTGAAAATATCTGATTAAATAAAATAGTTACATATAAAATAATTATTTATTTTTATGTAAATTATATGTGCATTAAGTGTCATAAAATCATTCCGTTATTTTTTCCATCAAACCAAATATCATATTTTTGCTGTATGTCATTAAATGTACCTTTACTACTCCACTTATTCATATTCTTTTCCACTGACTGAGTTTAAGGTCCCAGATAGCCATAACTTTCCTGACAACACTGAGTACAAGGCAGGAACCAAACCTGGATGGTGCACAAGAGTACAGCAGTGTACCATTAATGCTCACAGCCACAATTGCTTCCACTAGACCAATTCACATGTGCAAATAAGCTAATATACATAACACTGGTTATATGGGAAGAAGACCAGAATACTCTGAGCCTCACATGAATGGGGAAAATGGGCAAAAATTCATACACACAATCCCTGGGTTAGTATCTAATACTTAGAACACTAGAGTGAAGAGGCAGCAACATTTACTAATGCCACTATAGTTTTACAGATCAATCCTTCAACATGAAATGTTTTGTTCTGACAAATTCATTGTCTGCTCTTGCTTCACTTCCATTCCCATATAAATTCAACATTTTCCACACTAGAATCCTTTAGATACAGCAGGGAATAGTGCATCCTATGTAACTACAGTATGTGCCTTAAACCATTTCAAATTATACTTGCATCTGTCTACTTATAAAATAATATTATTGAATACAATTTTATTTCAATTTATTTTTCTTTTTTTAATTTTAAAATGACTGAATCGTTCCTTATTGTAAGGAATATTGATTTGTATAGGTGAAACCTTTTAATGCTTTTAGAGAAAATGGCAGAAATGGCATATTTAAAGATCCTCTTCCATCTCACTGTGGTATATTTCGGTTCTCTAGATTATAATACCACTATTCATACTGTGTTGTGTCAGCGATATTAGAAAGTCCCTATCAAAGAAAAAAGAGAAGCTAAACTCATTGTTATGTCTTGTTATATCCTTTCAGCCCTTTAAAAATGATTAATTACTTTAAATTTTCCCACATGACAGTCTTTCTCAGATACTCCATACTCAGATATTCCATTTATTTTTTGTTCTCACCCTTTCCCACCTCTTTCATTACTATAATATCTTCTCTTCATGCCTTACTCTAGGACACACTGTACTTGATGGAGTTCCAGCAAGCACAATTATATTGCTACATGTTTTATAATAGGTTTATTTATCTGATTAGATTTTGCTTTTATGCCTACATATATAAAATACAAACTTTTTAAAAAATATTTTACTATGACTCGGACAGAGCTCTGCACAAGAATTCCAATGTGCTTTAACTGTTGGTTTTATGCACAAATGGCAAATAAAAGAACCTTGAACCTTAATTTGCCCCTGTTTTTTACAAAGTAATTGATTCAACTCCTAATTAAAAGCTCTCTCTTTAAAAGTGTTTTGGAGGCTACACACAACTCCACATGAGCCTTCCACATCCATAAAAGTAGTTTGGTGAGAGTTGGTTGAATAACTTGGCTGTTATACACAATTATATTTACCATGATAATAAACTTCCAAGTACAGGAGCCATAGCTGGAGCTTTGTTTACCTAATAGAAACCCCTCAGTTCATTTTTAAGAGTAGAATTGCAACAAGGACAGAATCTATACGAATATGTTTGGGGACACAAGATGAGGCTCCATCCTAGTTCAACACTTTGTAGCATAACGTTTCTAAATGTAAGGAATGTATTAGTTAAATGCACATCTGCATGTCATGGCTCCTAGTTTTTATTTACAATGAGTACTTTCTTTGGTTGCAGATTAACTGTAATTTGTTCCACTGAGTGCAAAATCCTCATCACCTACCATACTTTATGCAGGTATGTATTCTTTAATTGTTATGTATAAAATTTCTAACTTAATAATTATTTGGATTATTACTATTAACTTCATTATTTTTTAGATTAGTTAGATATAGTTATCAATAAATGTAATAAATCAAATGCAATGGACAAAACATTTTTTAATTATTTTAATTTCCAAGTGTTATGTGATTTCAAAAGCATTTTTAGACATTGTATGGCTGGCCTTGTTAACAGAGGTACTACCTTTTAAATGAAAAAAAAAAACAGATTTCTAACATAGAAAGTTTGTCTTTGATACCATCAACTAAAAATAAAGTATTCACAAAAATAAATATATTGTTCTCTTTTTCCATTACAGTGTTTACTTTGAAATAACTAACATAGAATATTTATATGCAACTATAAATATGTTTTTAGTAAAGTGGTCTCAGGTAATATGAAATGGCTTGTTTAGAATTTATTGGTACTTTTAATGTAAAAAAAAAATTTTAAAGTCAGTAATAGTCTAGAAAAAATGTCACCTCTACAGGTTATAGCTACAAGGGGTTGGTGTATATCCAGTTTCCTATAAGGGTGGAAGTGTAAATTTAGTTATCATCATTACCTGTTTCATTAGTACAGTTTCTTTCAGTATTAAAACAGACAGAGCTTATTGCAGAATACCAGTTACCATTCAAAAGATGGACAATACTGAAAGTTATCTATAAAAAAATTGATATTAATGAAATACTACTTGACAAAGCACATCACTGAAAGCATGTACTAGGAGTTGTCATAGATCTCCACTCATGCCCAGGGTGATGTAGAAGTATCTTTGACTTACTTTTTCTAGTAATTTAGTTGTAATTTTTAACAGCATTTTGAGAGCACCAAGTTTTCAGAAGCTTTAAGAATTATAACAACAAGCTCCTGGAATGTCTTCAGACAAATCATGTTATCAGCAATAGCCAATTATACCGTATCTGATTCAGGGTTTCCCTGCCTTGTGCCCTGTGTTGGCTGGGATTGGCTCCAGCAGACCCCCGTGACCCTGTGTTCGGATTCAGCGTGTTGGAAAATGGATGGATGGATGGATGATTCAGGGTTGCACTGCAAGGGTAACTGTAAATCATGAGTTAGTTAGGGAGCAGGTCTGCATGGAAAATAATGTTTCACCTTCAAACGGTGCTATGACTCCAGTTTCACTTCACTATGTGGATGTCATTATGTAGGATTTGCTTGTAATCCCTAATATTCATTTGGTTTTTTTTTTCCACATACACTTCAAAAACACAACTTGGCAGTTCCTTTAATAGTTTCCATAATATCCAGATCCTTCAGTCTCTCTACCTAGCTTGCCCACTGTAGTCCTTGAGAAAGCTTAAAGACCCTTCTCTAGACTTTTACAATGGGAAATACAGTTATGCAGTTGCGGCCTGGCATCTTAATCTTTTGTAATTGTAACATTGTACGATGTAACCCATCATACCCTTACTTTTCAAATTGTTTTTGTATAAAATTACCCACTAAAACTCCCAAGCATTTCTCATATGTTGCACTATTCATCTCCTTCATCCCACTGCAGCCTCACAGCTCCAGGAAAATGTTTTAGAACCTTGGCTCTGTGAAATTTCTATATGGAATTTGCACATTCTTTTCATGTTTCAGAGGGTTCACACCTCTCATCAAACATGAGTGCAAAGTCTGCTCTAGTGGTGCATAGAACTATCCCAGTAGGTGGTGGGTTAAGGCCCCATGTGCAAGTGGGTTCTGCGCTGGGCTGATGTCCAAAGTTAGTTAATGTCCTCTGTTGATTCTGCCAGGATAGGTTCTGTTCTCTGCAACCATCAACTGAAAAAAGAAATCTGCATTTTGTTTTTCAAATCTCTGTATAACATGTTGCATTGACTTACATTAAAAATAATATTCAACATATATGCCCAGCTCTAAATTTTATCCTTGTTTATTTAAAGTGCTTTTGCAAATACTAGCTTAGCTAATACAGGGTCATTTGTTACCAGTTTTTTGGTTAAAAAGCAACTCTACACATGCACTATAGGTACAGTGGTATAGGTTCCATATAGGTACAGTGGCTTCAGAAAGTATTGAACCCTTCACTTTCTGCAAAATTTATTGTGTTGTAGATTTAATTTTAAATGGATAAATTTGACATTTTCACTTCTAAATCTACACTTAATAACAACGTGAAACTGTGCTTTCAGAAAGGTTTGCAAATTTATTAAAAATCAAAAGCTGAAATCTCTCATTCAAATAAGTATTCAGACCCTTAATTCACTAATTTGCAGAAGCCCCTTTGGCAGCAATTACAGCTCTGAGTCCTCTTGGGTAAGTCTGTACAAGCTTTACACACTTGGATTTGAGCAGATCATCCCATTCTTCCTGGCAGACCCTCTAAAGCTCAGTTAGATTGGTTAGGAGGCATTGGAAAAGTCCCTCAACACTTGCTCTATGGGTTTTAAATCTGGGCTTTGGCTGGACAACTCAAGGACAGTCATATACTTGTCCTGAAGCCCCTGTAGCATTGTCTTGGCTGTATGATTCTGGTCATTGTCATGCTTAAAGGTGGAATGTCCCAACAGTCTGAGTTTGTGTGCACTCTAGAGCAGTTCTTCAGGTATCACTCTGAATTTGACTATTTTCATCCTTCCCTCAATTCTGACCATTGTACCTGTCCCTGCCACTGAGAAGCACCCCCATAGCATGATGCAACCACCACTATACTTCACTCTAAGAATGTTATTAGGAATGTGGTGAGCAGTGCCTGGTCTTCACCAGACATTGTACTTGAAGTACTCTCTAAAGAGTTCAATTTTTGTCTCATCAGATCTGATAATTTTTCCCTCATGCTATCAGAGTCCGTTAAATGTAATTTGCATCTAAATGTAAGTTAACTACTCTGCCATAAAACACCTAACTGGTGAGATGCTATTGAAATGGTTGTCCTTTCAACAGGTTCTCCCATCTCACAACAGGACTTACAAAGCTCTCTTAGAGTGGCCACTGGATACCAGTCTTTGATACACAAAGCCCTAAAGCATTGATTAATTCTAAAAACTACAAGCTGAATATATTAGAGGTAACCAACAAAATAGCATCTCAATTTGGTTAACCATCATGAGACAACATGGATCGCAGTCATCAGTAGAGTCTTTCAGAAGTCTGTCCAGGGACCATTACTATTGCTGATATACATTAATGACAAAGATTTCAGTAAAGTTAGTAAACTTGTGAAATTTACTGTTGATATTAAAATTGGAGCAATGGCAGGCACTGAGATGACAGCAAAAACGATTCAGAAAGACTTGGTCAAGCTTCAGAACTGGATGAACACTTGGAAGATGCAGTTTAATATAGAAAAGTGCTAAAGATGGGCAAAAGAATGTCAAATATAAATATGAGATGGGAGACACTGTCCTAATGGATGCAACCTCTGAAAATGATTTAGGGTTTTATGTTGACACAACATTTTCATCATGTAAGCAATGTGCAGAATGGATTAAAATGGCAAATAATATGTGACTTTATATCATAAAAACTGTTGAATACATATGCTCAAACTATAAAATGTACAATTGAGACCATTGCGTGCAATGCTGGTCACCATGTTACAAGACGGACACAGAAACACTTGAAGCTATGCAGAGGACAGTAACCAGGTATATCCCAAGATGCAAGGACATGTTGTACTCTGACAGACTCGGGGAATTAATATTACTTAGATTTAAGAAGAAGAGACTGCACAGGGAACTAATCCAGGATTTCAAAATTGTCAAAGGCATTTACTGTATAAAGTAGATCAAGCAGATTTTTTTTATCGGTGAATCACATACTCAAGGACACCAATGGCAATTCAATGGAGGTACATTTAAGACTGAAGCCAGGAAACACTTCTTTATGCAAAGAGTTGTGGAAGTCTGGAACAAATGACCAAGTCATGTAGTTGAAGCAGAAACCTTGACAAACTTTAAGTGAAATCTGGATGAGACATTAGGACAAATTAGCTATTAGCTAAACAAACAAACTTGATGGATTGAATGGTCTCCCCTTGTTTGTCAAATTTCTTATGTTCTCAGGTTCTTGGTCACCCACCTGACCAAGGCCCTTCTTTTCCAGTTACTTAATTTGGCCTGACAACCAACTCTAAGAAGAGTCCAGGTGGGTCCAAAATTCTTCCATTCCACATTTACTGAGATCACTATGTTCCTGTGACCCTGATTTTACTGATTTAGAAAGATTTAGAAATAATTTCATACCCTTGCCCTGATCTATGCCTCACTAAAATTTGATCAGAGAGAGTTACTTAGACTTCAAGGCTTGGTTTTTGTCCTAACTTGCTGTGTGAATTGTGGGACCTTCTATACACAGGCGTGTGCCTTTCTAAACGATGTCTTATCAGTTCAGTTTGCCACAGGTGGACTACAAACAAGTTCTTGACTGAGGATAATTTAAGCATATGGGTTGCACCTGAGCACAATTTGGAGTACCATAGCAAAGGGTCTAAATACTTAAATAAATGAGAGATTTCAGTTTTTATTTTTAATAAATTTGCATATCTTTCTGAAAACATATTACCACTTTGTCATTTAGGGTTACTAAGTGTAGTCTGGTAGACAAAAATGGCAAATTTAGCCCTTAAAAATAAAATCTACAACAAAATGGTGTGCAGAAAGTGAAAGGGTCTTAATATTTTTTGAATCAACTGTACGGGTGCCCATGTCTACAAAGATGTAGTGCCCTTCCAAGTTTTCCTCTGGCCTTAGGTTTCTTAGCTGGGATAATTTGGGATTCCTCCACCCCTATGCCAGATAAAGTAATTTGAAATAAAGAGATGGCTATGTTTAGTTGCACTGCAATGCACTCCATGTTCCCTATGGTCCTATTGCAGTTTTACTGGATTTTTAGGAGCCTGAAAATGTTCCAGTCAACAGAGTAATATTTTGAGGGGATTCCAAAAGAGACAGGCCAGTGCTGTCAAACCAGTTTAGAGACTTTGTTTGTTACACCTTTATTGTCTCTGCTTATGGGACTCATACTGTTTGGCTTGTTTAAGTTCATCCAACACTAGAAACTGTAACAAATTCACAATACTGCACACATTAAAATTACTTTCATACGACTTACCGCTTTCTTTCTTCATTAAAAAGTCAAGGGAGAGTTATGTTGTTTGTTCCAAAAGCTGAGGCTCTGTGGTATCTGTGTTTGTGCAGGGTGATTGATACGTGGCTATTATGAATTACGGCTGGCCAGCTGGCCAGCACAAACCGTTTTTTTCCCTCAGTAGGCTTACTCGTTCGGTTGATTTCATTATCCCGGTCTGTCGCACAAGGTAGCGGCTTACTGGCTTCAGCTCCCTCCCCCTCCAAAAACCAGTGCGGGGGGTCAGGTGCGGGCGCTGCTGCGACTGCGCGTGCGCATTCTCGTGGGCTGGCGACCGGGGCGTTTCTCCGTCGCCTCCTTTCTGTGCGGGCGTCGCCCCTCAGGACAAGCAGCGCTTTTGTCATAAGCCGTATTGGTATACCGGGAAAGGATAACTGGTCTTTTACCCGCACGGACACATTTCGCAGCAGTACTCATTGCAATAGCATCGCATCTTCAGTAAGCCTTGCCTCCCAAGAATCATTTAAATAGGGTAGTAAAATGAAACAGGTAAGACTAGTCAAATATTAATTGTTGGTGGACCCTACTGTTTTGAGAACGTCAAGACTCGACATCTTGTGAAATGTTTGTTCTATGAGGTTATTCAATTTATTGTGTATTTTTAATAACACCAGGGAATAGTTGATGATACGGAGGACGTATCTTTGGATTTTGGGGCAGAAGAAGAAGAAGAGTTGGCATTAAGAAAAACAACAATCAGGTAAACCATAGCTGTCGATGCCTCATTGCCAATATGATGTTATGAAAGATGTGTGTGTGTATGCATGCATGAAAGCAAGCGTGTGTGTGTTTAACTGTTTGTGCATTGGGGTTCTCAGTGTTTAGATCCAAACGTCAGTTGTGTAAGAGTGTGGCTAGCAGTTGACTGGCTCCTCATCCTGTCTTGGCTCTTGCCTTGTAGCTGAAACTACCTGGATAGTCTCCCAAAATTGAGGTAAACTAGGTTACAAGGCTGACATCACTTTAAAGGTGATTTTCGTGCCTTGCACCTGAGCCTGTCAAAATAGGCACCAGACCCACAACCTTGAACTGGGTAAGCGGATTGTATGTACATATAAAGGTGTGTGTTTGCTCTGTGCTTGTGTGGAGTTTTTGACAGATAATTGCAGTTTTTCCTTCATCCTAAATGTGTGTGTTTTATGTGAATTGCTGATTCTCAATGCGTGGATGTTTATGAGGCTTAGCCTTGTTGGTGTGTGTGTACCTTCTCCAGATATGGTTCTCACATTACTGATGCAGTTAGAATAGGCTTCATCCACCCCCAACCCCAGCAGTCCTGAATTGGAACAAGTGGGTTGAGAACATCATGCTATGAAGGTGAACTGCACTTGTACATGGTGACATCAAATGCCTTTTCCAATAATGCCACAAATCAAAGATGGGCTGATGACAAGTGTTTTCCTTTCAAAGGGTAAAGCAGGAATTGCTTTTGCACAGATTATGATAGATATGGTAACAAAATTATTGTGATGCTAATTGTTTATTTTGCTGTTTTTATAACTTGAGCTTTAGATTTTTTTTTTTTTCTCTACACCATTGAGCTGGATGCCCATTTTGTCCAGTTTTATTGAAATTCACTTATGCATTATGCTTTATTTTGAATGAGAAACTCCTGTCAACCCGCGGTGGGTTGGCACCCTGCCCGGGATTGGTTCCTGCCTTGTGCCCTGTGTTGGCTGGGATTGGCTCCAGCAGACCCCCGTGACCCTGTGTTCGGATTCAGCGGGTTGGACAATGGATGGATGGAACTCCTGTCAATAAAAGGCTTCAAATCTGTGCACATGTACAGCGTATATGTACATTTTACATTAATTGTGTGTACCACACAAAACAAATCCAGTCAATTATAGTCAATATTGGTAATATTATTTCAACAGGTTTGGCCTCTGCTTGATGATATAAGTTAGAACAGTGTAAATTTTGATAGGTTCCTGGTACTAATGGAAAAGCAGAAAGATTTCCTTGTTGTGGTATTGTTTATGTTCCATTCGGTTTATGAAGAAGTGCAGATGAAAAGTGCAGATGGAATTCACTCAATAACCAGGCGTAAGGGGTATTGAATGTGCACATTATGTTCTCTCAGTTCAGGAGTAGCCCAGTTTCTGTTTAATAAAAAAGGAGCAAGTGTCAAATATATGGTCATCACATCAATGACTAGATGTTTCTCACTCACTGTCCATCTGCTTGGCAAAGTGAGGGTTACAATGCAATGCTTTGATTTGGACCATGCAGGCCACCATTTCACTATCAGCTGTTTTAAGGTACTTCTCAGACCCAAGAAGTATAATCTTTTCCAAGTGTCATAGGTTCTTGTTTGGTACATGCCCAAACCATTTCAACTGGCTTTTCTTGATTTGGAGAAGTCATGGTTGTACTCTGAGCTCTTCACTATATATCAAGTAGAGTAAGCTTAGCAACCCTGTACCCTAATTTCTACTACTTGTATCCTGTACCCTTAATCTTGTGGTCACCACACATGTGTTTGTAATCCTGGGAGAGAATAGGGATGCAAACTGACTTGTAAATTGAAGTCTTCATCAGAGTACTTTGTCTGCTATGTCACCACTGTCTGGTACAACACTGTACACATGCTACACCATATTGATCAGTCCTTGATATTTTCAAAGATTGTGACCTTTATGCTATGAAAGGGCTTGTGTGACCAAGAGATCATTAGAGATGTTGAAATTTTTGTTTCCTTGGCAGGGTTTGCCTTAGCAAAGTAACTAAAAGTGAAGGCCAAACAAGAAATAACACAAATTCTGACCCCTATTGATAGTTCAAAATATTAACAATAAAAAGAGAATTCTAGTGTGGAACAGGGGTATTAATATGCCAGGACTCAATGTGGTGTTCCCCATACAAGCACTGATCAGGATATATGATCAGTTATGAATAAGTTATAGTACCATATTCCCTTACCAATATGCACTTAATTAATTGTAATCCAATATATTAAAAAAGTAATGTGAAGTTGGTAGGTTGACTCACCACCAACAAGTGAATTGATGAAGAGTCTTTTTCTGGGATTTAGTTAGATTTGTTTTTCCAAAAATTACTTACACATTTTTCAACTTTGTCTAATATATTTTCAAGATCTAAAAACAACCATCAGAGTCAACTTTTATGATATTCCATATTCAACATTCAGCTGTGTTTGGTGGATTGGGGGCAGTATATAAACAAGTTTTCCAAAAATGCTTTTTAAGAGGGAGCATGGTGCTTTGCAAAGTTGTTAGCAAAATCCTGTGTCCACCATTCATTTTTTGGTTGTCTAGTCACTGTCTGTGTAGAGGCTTCCTTTTTTATGAGTCTAAGAGAGTAAACCAGTTACATCCCAGTTCCAAAATATATGATTATTAGGTAAACTGATAAATCTAAGTCATTGTTAAAATGTCCTACCTAGGCCTGGTTCCTTTTTTTGCACCTAATTCTGTCAGAATACTCTCTGAAACCATGACTCTGTAATAAAAATCCAGCTGTAAAAATGCATGCATGGACTTCATTAAAACACAATTCGTTTAATCTCACAGAAGAGCGACTTACTGAAAACCTCAAGGTCACCATTTTAGACTTACTCCAATGCCCAACTGTGAAACCCTGATTCATGTCACCTGCTGCTTCAGTATAATAAAGAATGAAAGAGTGTACATCTGAAAAGTTTAATAACACTGTGTTTATAGTGTTAGCAAATGCTATGATTTACATTTCATAATACTAGAACAATCAAATGCACATTGCTATAAACAAAAACATGAAAAATTTACAACAAATCAAGTAAATTACAGAAAAAGTTAAGATCTATTAATCTTAAGAGAGAGTTTTTTAGTGATGTTTATCACTAAAAAAACTCTCTCTTACCCACTGTGGAGTGCTGATTAATAACAAAAACACTATTTGGTTAAACTTTCTCATATTGACTAAAACAATTGGAGTTAAACAGAAAACTTGGCAGAAGGCCAGAAGACTTGTTTTAGATTAACATGAATGAATTCTTGTCAGATTCTAAAGAAATTCTGCATAATTCCACACACAAAATTTCACTACTTCTTGTTTTAGGTAATATGAGATATAGTTTTCTATTGAATTATAGCTAGTGCACTAGATTAAGATAGTCAGCACATTAACAGTATAATGTAGTAAATCATGGTGAGTTTATCGCTAGATGGTCTATTTTCAACTCCAAACCCTGTTGTAAGAGGACTTGATTGTTTGATTGTAGATCAAAGTATTTCATTCATTAATTTGAATATTTCTGCAGTTGAAGTACAGGTTTTTGTGACTTACTCAGGCTCATATAGTGGTGGTGGGATGGTTGAACAAGCAACCTTCTGAAATTGCGTACTTATACATTCAGAAAGATATAAATAGAACATCAAAAGGTTGCTTTAAAATAGAATATGTATGAATGAATAAATTTATTAAATGTTTATTATTAAATGGGTTTACAATTTTCTGCTTGGTTAATTGTCAGTCTGAAAAAGTTCCCATTGTACTTTTTAGTGCATGCTTTTTTTACTTATATTTTTACTGTGGGTTTTTGTTTTAAGTAATACAGTAGAGAAGCCTTAATTATCAACCTCCTATGCAGATTTTATCACATCAGTCACATAACCATGTCTTTCTATAGCTTGCTTTTTTATTATGTGTTGAATATATATATACTGCAGTGAGCTGGTGCCCTGCCCGTGGATTTGTTCCTGCTTGCACCCTGTGTTGGCTGGGATTGGCTCCAGCAGACCCCCATGACCCTGTGTTAGGTTATAGCGGGTTGGATGATGGATGGATGGATGCATATATATATATTTATACTGTATATTCACATGCAGCACATTCTCTTGCAAATATCTAAATATTTTCTTATTTTTAATTAATAATTCAATTTCTTTCTGTCCATTGAATCACTCAGAAGTTAACTATGTATAAGAATGAAATGTATACGTAAATTAAAATGCATGAAGTGCGAATGTTTATGATCATATGTTATCAAAGTGATTCTCCCCCAGTATATATTTGAACAGAAACTATTTGAAAGTGTTGAAAGCCTTTCCTGCAGACATATTGAGGGAGGAGTGTTTATGCAGAATAAGGACATAAAATCCTAATTTTTTGTTTGAACTTACAATCAGTGCATTTGAGATCACCAATGTCTGTTATTGTCTGCATTTATTTCCTTTGTAGTAAATTATTCTTAAACGAGGAAAACAAATACTGTAATTGAAGTTCATTAGGGTGGAAATGAGAAGAGCAAATTAGGCTGAAGACTCACGGAGTAGAGGGGAGTCTGTTTAAGTAGTAAGTAATGATAGAAGGGTAAAAGTGAAACAAAAACGATTGAAGAGTACATGATAAGAGGAGCAGATGTTTGCAGTGATGATTCATCTAGAGATATTTTGTCCGTTAGGTACAATCCAAAATGTAAAGAAGAGTGAAAATTCTGAGCACATTAAATATCTCGTTAAAAAAAATAGAAAAATAGTATCAGAAATTCTTTGGTTTAACCATAACAGAAATTTGGAACGATTTGATTTTTCACACTTACTTGAATATTGTTCACACATGGTAGTTCCTAGTAGAGGATGGCAAAAGTTTTGTAAAAGATTCATAAGCATGGTCAGATTTCTTTTATACAGTGTATATGAATCAAAAAGAAACATGATTAAACACAATGTAAGACTGAAGTCAACTGCTTGCAAATTTCTACTTTTTCACGCAGAACATTGATGATAGCAAGAAAAGTTTACATGGAAGATTTGTATTGATTTGTACCATTCAAAAGAAAAGCACTTTAAATGCTAGACGAGTTTTGTCTAGGTATAACAGTCAAATTAACTGGTAAAAATGGCATGTGCCCACATTTGAAACATAGAAAGGAATGAATCCCAATAACTGACATGGCTATAAAAGGATTGAATTGCATTGGGTCACCTTACTTCTTTACTTTTCACATCTTTTCAACAACAGACATTACAATGTTAAGTTGTAGACATTCCCCTGGTCTAGTGCTGAAATCTGAGCAGCTAAATTATCTGAATAATGTATTATTTTCTGAAAGTTGCATACAGTGTACCTATTAAGTTACTCCTCTGATCTACCACTGCATCAATGATGCAAAACTGCACCACTGCAATTACACATGGAAAATGCATTCATTCAGTATAAAAGAGAGTTGTGAACAACTGCATCCAATGCAAGTCTGGTATAACAGTTTACTGCTTAACTCATTTTTAGAGTAAATCCCTAATTTCAGGGTCCAGCGTGTTTCTAGTTATTTCCTGTAAAACCCTACTTTGCAAAATAAAAAAAAACAAGATTCCATGTTTTTGAATTTTCATACTAGTTGCAAATTCACACATGACATTGCCCAACTTCTCTGTGGTTGGCTGACTAGGATGTCAGAGCCTCTTAGGTATGTTGGCATAGAATTTTGCATTAATAAAGCCAATAAATCCCTAGGAGTTTAGTTTTAAATTGAGTGTTTATGGCTTTTTCCAGTTTGCTATGATAATCCACTTAATTTATTTTCCACATATGCCTTGCAACCAGTAATTTACTTTCAAATTACTATGGTAGCTTATGTGTGCAAAATTATCTTGTGCAAATGTCTAAGGAAAGTACTGAAGAAAAAAATCTGAAGTAAAGCAGCCAATGAACAGTTGATTAAAGAGTCCGTTTCACCATGGATAAGAATATTATCAGTGCTGGTGCAGAATAAGGAACTAACCTAAAATCAGTTTTACAGAAGGAGAAGGTTAGTACATTCGATGACAGCAAATAAGACAGAAGGTGGGAACTAGGAACTTTGTAAGCAGGTGCTTAAGGAAGAAAGATAGTAGGAAGCAATTTAGAGAGGCAATTTAACATACTCCTCACCTACCCCAGCCAGTAAAACATGATATATCAAGAAACCGTTACTCATCTGTGAGGTTGAGGATTAAAGGGGTTATGTAGAGTGTGATCCAAATGTCACATTTGTTAAAGAAATAGCAGAGTAAGGTTCATAGAATCAACAATAAGAGAAAGATTGAAAAGGATAGCAGTGACAGATTTGTAACAAGAAGAATCCTACCACTCAATTTAAAGAAAGACATAAATTTTCATTTTGAATGGTAATATATCTCCACATAATGTATGTAGAACTAAAATGAAGCATACAATGACTAGTTCAGTCTGTCCCACCAAATTGAAGCTGTAGCTCTGCCACCCTGAAATTTATAGTAAACACTGCAAATAACCAAGCTGCTGACAGAAATCCATTTTTCATGTTACAGGATTTGTAGTAAAATTAGTTTTCTTTGGAAAACAGTAGTTTAGTGCTAATGATCAGACACATACAGACAGCACAAGCACAAAATGGGCAATTTGACAGGAAGGACAGATAATAATAATATGTTGGCTGTAAATTTTGACCTGTTTGTCTGATGGTTACTGGTTAGACAGAGATGATTGTGTGTGTGCGAGTCAGTCAATGTGCATGTCTGTATGTCTAAAAGGTATATTACAGTAAAGTGATGAATATTATTATTTTGAATACCAGTTGATAGTTATTGACAACTTCAAATTATTTTCTGAGACCTGAACATACAAGCTTATGTTTAACTTTATGTTAGATTTTGTCAGATTTTTTGTTTAGCCACATTCTTTAAGGAATGATTTACTGTACATGGTTCCAGAATTTCCAGATTTCATATTTTGTATCATGAGCAAACAGGAATATTGACATGATGGCAGTATTCTGTCTGAATGTCTTCCTTAATTTTCCATCTGCTTTGCTGTACTATGTTTTCAACCATTCTTTGTGCATTAACGTGAAGATTTGGTATGAGGTAGTTCATATTTGAAGGTCTTGATTTTCTCATTTTTTGTAATGCTGTGGTATTGACTTGTGTTCAGCATTGAGATCAAAAGGTAGTAGTTCTGTACATTTGAGTAAACCATATTAAAGGGATACCTCAAAATTATATTTTTTATCTGTTATGTACCCCATGTTTTTTGCAGAGTTGTCCAAGTCATTAACAATGGAAATAACAAAGTTCTAAATACATTTGGCATCAATGGGGCCAACATTAAACAACAGCAAATAATGACAAAACATCCACTAATAATATCATATTATGCTTGTGTCAGGTACATAGTCTTATTTTGTAGAAGTTCTAAGACACTTTCATAAAATCCTCTTGTATAAGAAAGAGAAATGCTTTCAAGCAGGATTGAGTTTTTGAATTGAATACCTGCCCTTTTCCTAATCCACAGGTTGTTAAGCCACAACTCCCTATTTCCACATTTTTTTTCCTAATTGTACTCCTCCCTCAGACCATATTCTGCATTGTTGTTAGGACCTGAAGTGCCATGTTACCCAAACAGTGGGCTTTTTCGGAGCTTCTGACAATGAATTTTGGGGGTTTTGGCAGAAGGGTCTTAATTTCAAAAGCTAGATCCTTTTGTTTACAGGAGGATTTTCTGGAAGCGGTTTATTTAATAATAATTTAGCCATTTTGAAAGCAATGGGATGTTATGAACATGACTGAATACCTGATGTGTCGTTACTCATGGATAATGCTGCACGAGCAACTTATTTTATTCATGGATGTTCTGAACTTACTTGCTGTTGTTCAGTGTTGATCTCTTTGAAGTCCATTATATCTGGAACTTTGTTCTCCAAGAAAACATGGCATTACAAGATTTTCTTGTCCATCCCAAATTCCAAAGGCATACAGATTTGTCTGACTGTAAACCTACTCAGTAAGTTGAAGTGTATGTGTATGTGTATGTGTATGCCATGCAAATGACAATCACCTTTCCAGGACTGCTTCCTGTTTTGCACCTGATGATACCACTCATTCATAAAATGTAAAGATGGGTGGTAATATCACTTGTTAATTCCAAAGGAAGTGTAATCAATACTATCTTTTGAGAGTTGAGATTTTTGAAAAGACATCATGGTACACAGCACAGGCAGCACTGGACTAGAGAATTAAGAATTAAAGAAAGGTTATACATTGAAGTGTTCTTACCTTATTTTCTTTCCTAGACATCCCATTGCATCATTTTTTCATCTGTTTTTTCGAATAAGTGCTATTATTATCTATTTGTTTTGTGACTGGTTCAGCAAGAGTTTTGTTGCCTGCTTTGTTGTCATCATAATTCTTCTTTCCTGTGACTTCTGGTCAGTCAAGGTAAGTTACATATGTAAGTATATCAATTAAAGCTGTATTAATTCTGAGAAAATGCTTCTTAATACAAACAAAATAGATAGTAGAATTACTCTTGAAAAAATGTATTGTGTCAAAATAACCAGAATTAAATATTGATTTCAAATATAAAATGCTGTACTCCCTTTAGCATTTCCACATTCTAAATTCTTGTCTGTTTTTATTATTGCAGCAAATTACTTAATACTATAGTACTAGATTTCATCTCATTTTATCTGCTTCTCTTTGTGAGGGCTATGTTGGTCACCGGGCAGTTCCTCAGTTCACCCTTTTCTCTTTAAGTGCACTCTCACTTATGAGCCCAATGTGACAATACAATAATTACCAATATAGTATGAAAAAAGGAAATGTAACATAAACAAAAAACATAATGTGAATGCACAAACAAAAAAAAATCCATGAAATACAGTATAAGCATTACAACAATCAATTCTGCTGGAGAAAAACAAAAGAACTAGCTTTTCAGGTTCCTCCAGGTTAAGGTACCATCCTTATTTTACAATATTTCTAAGAAAGGTTGTATTAGAATGCACAAAATTGTGATGACTGAAAGCAAACTCTTTGTCATAGCTAACAAGTAATTTTCAAATGGATTCAAATAAACTAAAATTTAAGCCATTTGAGTTGAGCGTTTTCAGTATTATTGTACTATTTACAGGGTTAGCGCCCACTAAAACAACTATTTTTTCTGAATTTAAATATCCAATACTGTGTCTACTGTTCATTCTTTGTTTTATTCATTATGTACAATTAGATAATATACCCAAAATAGAAGGAGAATGAAGGTGTTGGCAAAATAATAATATATGACATGGTTCATGTTGAGCAATTAAAATAAAACTGAATGCAATAATGAACAATGTTGCACATCCTGTCTCTGACATGCCAACGCTGAGTAGTTTCTGCAAAAGAATTATTCAGCAGAAGTGTGTCAAGAAACACTACTGGGGCTTCTTTATACCAATGGCGTGCCTCAGTGAGACTATATCTGACCAGTCAAGTTTTTTTTTTTCTTTTTAATTTTCTTCCATTTTAGTCATTCTACTGTGTATTCAATCTGTGTGTGTGTATGTATATATTTTATATATATGCTGTATATACAGTGGAACCTCGGTTCTCGACCATAATTCATTCCAAAACTCTGGTCATAAACCGATTTGGTCGTGAACCGAAGCAATTTCCCCCATAGGATTGTATGTAAATACAATTAATCCGTTCCAGACCGTATGAACTGTATGTAAATATATATTTTTTTAAATTTTTAAACACAAATATAGTTAATTATACCATAGAATGCACAGCGTAATAGTAAACTAAATGTAAAAACATTGAATAACACTGAGAAAACCTTGAACAACAGAGAAAACTAACACTGCAACAGTTCACGCTATAGTGCTAGGAACCGCTCGCTAAAAACACTTTTTTTTTAATGAGTTTTAAGCACAGGGGAAAAATGAACATTTGAAAAATATGTAATTTAATAAACCACCAAGAAAAGTAACATTGCAACAATGCAGGCTACGAACCGATCACTGTAAACAGAACTGAAAACAAAAACAAGCCTTCTCTACCTTATGCGTACCTCCCTCTCTCGCTTGTTCGCTCTCTCTCTCTCTCTCTCTCTTTTGCGAGCCTGGAGCGCCTGTGTGTGTGTCTCTCTAGCACGTTCCTGTGTGTGTGCGCGCCTCTCTCTCGCGCTTCTGTGTGTGTGCACGTCTGTCTCTCTCTTTCGCTGCCTGTGTGTGTGCTCGTCTGTCTCTCTCTGGCGCTGCCTGTGTGTGTGCGTCTCTCTCTCTCGCTGCCTGTGTGTGTGTGTGTGTGTGCGTGTGTGTCGCGCACTCTCGCTCTCTCTCTTGCTCGCTGCACAGGAAATGCACAGGGAGAGACTGAACATGTACAAACCGAAAGGGAACCTGGCTTGTTCGTATACCGAGTGTGTGGTCGTGAACCGAGGCAAAAGTTTGCCGAACTTTTTGGTCGTAAACCGATTTGTACGTCTACCGAGACGTTCGTGAACCGAGGTTCCACTGTATATATATATATATATATATATATATATATATATATATATATATATATATATATATATATTGTAGCAGTTGATGCTCGTGTCCACCTCTCGAACCCTCAGGTACCACTCTGATGACCAGGTGAAAGTATAATAATATTTTATTATAATACTACACTGTGCACAAAGCACCCTCCACTCCACACTCATTAAACAATACACAATTCTCTCTAATACAATCCTCCACTCCCAGACACGTCGCCACCCTACCTCCCAGCTCAGCTCAGTGTCTGGGCTTACCCAGAGTCCTTTTATAGCCCCTGACCCGGAAGTGGCTCCAAGCCAAACCCACAAGTCCGTTTTCCTTCCGGGTCAGGGCAAAGTCCTTTTTCTTCATCCCGGGAGCACATCGCTTCTTCCAGTCACGTGACTGGGATGCACTCCCGGGTTATAGGGCATGCCAGAGCCCACTAGCCCCCCTACAGCGACTCCTGGCGGCCCCCAAGGTATCCAGCAGGGCTGTGTCAAAACACTACACAGTCCATGAGGCCCTGCTGGAACTCGGGGCGCAAATATGCTGTCCGGAGGGCTCCTCCTAGCGGCCTGGGGGTGACGACCGGAGTCCATAGCCGGTCGTCTGTCACAATATATATATTACAGTAGTGTCTTGCTTATCTGACCTTCGCTTATCCAACATTCTGTATTATCCGACGTCCCACCGCAAAAAAAAACAAAAAAAAAAACGCATCAATTGGCAACAAGAACTGCAAGTTGCGAGCATGAGTGTAGTCAATTTTTTGTTGCTAAGTTCATTTTTTCAGTTAAATTTTTTTGTTTTGTTGTAAAACATGATTACAGTGGATTATGTGGCCAGCCCTCTCTGGCGTGTATGTGTGTGTGTGTGTGTGTGCCTGTGCCTGTGTCTCTTTCTCGCGCGTGTGTCTCTCTCACGCGTGTGTGTGTGTGCTTGTGTCTTTCTCTCGCGCGTTTGTGTGCGTGTGTCTCTCTTTTTCTCGCATGTGTCTCTCTCACGCGCGTGTGTGTGTGTGTGTGTGTCTCTTTCTCGCGCACATGTGTCTGTCTGTGTCTCTCTGGCGCTGTCTCTCTCTTGCTGCACAGGGAATGCACAGGGAGAGACTGAACACGTGCGGAAATCATCGGCACGCACAAACCGAAAGGGAAACTGGCTTGTTGGTATACCGATTGTGTGGTCATGAACAGATGCAAAAGTTTGGCAAACTTTTTGGTCATAACCCGATTTGTAAGTGTTCAGAGACGTTCGTGAACCAAGGTTCCACTGTATTAGGTTCATAATGTGTAAAATTATAACATAGTTTGACGTTTAATAGGCTTTTTCTTAACACCTCCCATTATCCGACATTTTCGCTTATCCGGCCTGTTTAAGTCGGATAAGCGAGACTGTATTGTATATACAGTTAGGTCCATAAATATTTGGACAGAGACAACTTTTTTCTCATTTTGGTTCTGTACATTACCACAATGAATTTTAAATGAAACAACTCAGATGCAGTTGCAGTGCAGACTTTCAGCTTTAATTCAGTGGGGTGAACATAACAATTGCATAAAAATGTGAGACAACTAAAGCATTTTTAACACAATCCCTTCATTTCAGGAGCTCAAAAGTAATTGGACAAATTAAATAACTGGAAATCAAATGTTAATTTCTAATACTTGGTTGAAAACTGTTTGCTAGCAATGGCAGCCTGAAGTCTTGAACTCATGGACATCACCAGATGCTGGGTTTCCTCCTTTTAAATGTTCTGCCAGGCCTTTACTGCAGCGGCTTTCAGTTGCTGTTTGTTTGTGGGCCATTCTGTCTGAAGTTTAGTCTTCAACAAGTGAAATGCATGCTCAAGATCAGGTGACTGACTTGACCATTCAAGAATTTTCCACTTCTTTGCTTTAATAAACTCCTGGGTTGGTTTGGCTGTATGTTTTGTGTCATTGTCCATCTGTATCATGAAACGCCGCCCAATCAATTTGACTGCATTTAGCTGGATTTGAGCAGACAGAATGTGTCTGAACACCTCAGAATTCATTCGGCTGCTTCTGTCCTGTGTCACATTATCAATAAACACTAGTTTCCCAGTGCCACTGGCAGCCATGTACGCCCAAGCCATCACATTGCCTCCACTGTGTTTTACAGATAATGTGGTATGCTTTGGATAATGAGCTGTTCCACGCCTTCTCCATACTTTTTTCTTGCCATCATTCTGGTAGAGGTTGATCTTGGTTTCATCTGTCCAAAGAATGTTTTTCCAGAACTGTGCTGGCTTTTTTAGATGTTCTTTAGCAAAGTCCAATCTAGCCTTTCTATTCTTGAGGCTTATGAGTGGCTTGCACCTTGCAGTGCACCCTCTGTATTTATTTTCATGCAGTCTTCTCTTTATGGTAGACTTGGATATCGATACGCCTACCCCCTGGAGAGTGTTGTTCACTTGGTTGGCTGTTGTGAAAGGGTTTCTCTTCACCATGGAAATGATTCTGCAATCATCCACCACTGTTGTCTTCCGTGGACATCCAGGTCTTCTTGTGTTGCTGAGTTCACCAGTGCTTGCTTTCTTTCTCTGGATGTGCCAAACTGTAGATTTTGCCACTTGTAATATTGTAGCAATTTCTCGGATGGGTTTTTTTCTGTTTTCGCAGCTTAAGGATGTTTTCTTTCACCTGCATGGAGAGCTCCTTTGACCGCATGTTGTCTGTTTACAGCAAAATCATCCACATGCAAGCACCACACATCAAATCAACTGTATATATATATGTATATATATGTATATATAAAATATATGTACATATATATATATATATATGTGTGTGTATATATGTATGTTGAAATAGTTTACTGTCAAATAATGCAAAGAGTACGCAACACGTGTTTTGCCCTAATTCTGGGCTCATCAGGCGTACACACTCACTGCACTCCCTCTCGGGTATTGAACCTCGGACACCCATACAATCAGATTGTGATTCAGACTACGAATGCCGTGAATGTAATTACCCCGATCTACATGCTGTCAAATGAACGAACCACATGCTGTGGCGCAACGTTAGGGGCTTCGCCTCTAGCGCTGACGTCTGAGGTTCGATTCCCGAGTATGTATATGTGTATATATATGTATATGTGTATATATATATGTATGTATATATGTATATGTGTATATATGTATGTATGTATATATATATATATTTATGTATATATGTATATGTGTATGTGTATGTATATATATATATATATATATATATATATATATATATATATATATATATGTGTGTGTGTGTATGTATATATATGTATATATATGTATATATATATATATATATATATATATGTGTGTGTGTGTATGTATATATATGTATATATATGTATATATATATATATATATATATATGTGTGTGTGTATATATATATATATATATATATATATATATATATATATATATATATATACAGTAAATATACCTACCTACCTACCTGTCTTTATGCCTATCTATCCATACGTGCTTACATGAAGAAACATGATTGATACCTCTTTTGAGGGCTCGCCGAGGCAACCGCAGGTTCACAGCATCACAGAGGCAACTGCAAGCTCACTGCCTCCACACACAACATGTCTGTCACCCAATGGGTGATGTAGGGAATATTATAAGTTGGCTACTGACCTGGCCCCGAACCTGCCCATTTGCTGTGTCTGTGTGTGGTCAAGTAGTAGCTCCCGCTGCAATAAGTAACCTTCCTGTTCCTGTTTCAAGTTGAATAAATGTGGTTTTCCTGAAGTCCTTAGACTCAGTCTCATCTTTTAGGTGACTGTATAGTTATGGGCAAAAGTTTTGAGAATGACACAAGTATTGGTTTTCACAAAGTTTGCTGCTTCAGTGTTTTTAGATCTTTTTGTCAGATGCTTCTGTGATATACTGAAGTATAATTACAAGCATTTCATAAGTTTCAAAGGCTTTTATTGACAATTACATCAAGTTTATGCAAAGAGTCAATATTTGTGGTGTTGGCCTCTTCTTTTTCAAGACCTCTGCAATTTGTCCTGGCATGCTATCAATCAACTTCTTGGCCAAATCCTTACTGATGGTAGCCCATTCTTGCATAATCAGTGCTTGGAGTTTGTCAGAATTAGTGAGTTTTTGTTTATCCACTTGCTTCTTGTGGATTGACCACAAGTTCTCAATGGGATTAAGGTCTGGGGAGTTTCCTGGCCATGGACCCAAAATGATGATGTTTTGTTCTCTGAGCCACTTAGTTACCACTTTTGCCTTATGGCATGGTACTCCATCATGTTGGAAAAAGGTATTGTTCATCACTAAACTGTTCTTGGATGGTTGGGAGAAGTTGTTCTTGGAGGATGTTTTGATACCATTCTTTATTCATGGCTGTATTCTTAAGCAAAATTGTTAGTTAGCCCACTCCCTTGGCTGAGAAGCAAACTCACACATGAATGGTCTCTGGATGCTTCTTTTACTGTTGGCATGACACAGGACTGATGGTAGAGCTCACTTTTTCTTCTTCTGACAATCTTTTTTCCGGATGCCCCAAACAATCGGAAAGGGATTCATCAGGGGAAATTACTTTACCCCAGTCCTTAGCAGTCCAATCCATGTACCTTTTGCAGAATAATAGTCTGTCCCTGATGTTTTTTTGGAGAGAAGTGGCTTCTTTGCTGCCCTTCTTGACACCAGGCCATCCTCCAAAAGTCTTTGCACTCACACCTCTCTGCTGCCATTCCTGAGCAAGCTCTGCACTGGTGGTGTCCCGATCCCAGAGCTGAATCAAATTTTTAGAAGATGGTCCTGGCGCTTGCTAGACTTTCTTGGGCACCCTGAAGCCTTCTTCATAACAGCAGAGGAAATGGGTTTTTTGAGATTAACTTCATTTTCATGGCAAAGAGGGACTTTGCAGTTAATTACAATTCATTAGATCACTCTTCATAACAATAAACTGAGGCAGAAAATTTTCTGAAAATTAATATTTGTGCCATTCTCAAAACTTTTGGCCATGACTGTATTGAGACAGACTTGGTCTTTGATCCAGATGAGAGAGAGTGTCTTTGTTACCCTGTCTTCATGCTTCCTTGATGTATCTCCCAGATAATGGTATAGACCAAACTCCCCTGCTTCATTCCAGTTGTGTTTAGGCATGACTCAGCTCAGGCAGACTCAGGTCCCATTCCAGCCCATGCTTTCCTCCTGTCATAAATTTTACATTTCCCTTCATTCCAGGCTCTGCCGGGCTGTCAGTGGCATTTTGTATCTGTATTCCACCAGGCTAGCTCACCAGTAAATTTATGAGATTTTTTTTGTATACTAGTTTTAACCTGTAGTAAGTATAAAAATTGGTTTCTAAGGTATTCTTTTTTTTTCTAAGTACATATTTTTATCATAATATTATTACATTATCCTAATAGTACCCAAACAGCCACATAAACAGAAATAAAAGAATTGGTTCCAGCACTAAACTTGCAAAGAGCAAATTGTCTAATTGTAGACAAGAATGAGAGAATACATTCATGCACAACCCCATATATGCACAAAGCCATAGTCAGCCATACATACAGTGCCTGGCATCACATCTCAGAATCCATATTGGTCCTGTTGGATCTGAGGTTTGACATTTGACAAAAATCTCCACCCCGTTGAGGAATATACTCTGGTTCCTGTTTTTGCCCTGTCTTGAGAGATTGTCACAGCTTTTCATACAATACTGAAGAGGAGTGAAAACCAACACATATGTATATAGGGATGGGAATCGAAAACCGGTTCTTGTTGAGAACCGGTTCCCACTGTTTCAGTTCCTTGGAATTGTTTGCCATTTTTGCAAACGATTCCCCTATCGATTCCAGTCGCCTCGAATGATGTCACCACGTTGCGTAGCGTCATTTACCCAGCAGGAAACATGGCGCCTAAGCGGCACAAATGCTCAAAACTTTGGTTATACTTTACGAGAAAGGATGACAACAGGGCAACTTGCAATACTTGCAAAGTAGGTATTTCATCAAAGGGAGGAAACACTACGCATATGCAAAAGCATTTGCTCACAAAACACGCGATAACCTTAAATGAATGTTGTGTTTTTGATCCGCTCCGGACTAGTGAATCTCAACCCAGCAGCAGCGGTAATGTTTGCACGTCCTCTCCCGTTAATACGGCAGGTAACTAATCAACTAACATTGCATATTATGTTAGCGCGATTTGCCTTATTGCAAAACCTGCTATTACTGTGCATTGCATTTAGTCTGGCTGTCTCAGATGCTGGCAGTTCTCGCTGCAGTCTACTGGTAGCTTCTCCTTTCACAGAGGCGGGGAAAAGTAAAATGTCACAGGCCAGAATAGACGAATGTCACCGAGCAGTGACTAAGTTTGTGGTAAAAGGCTTGCACCCATTTGCCACAGTAGATGCCCCCGATTTTCGGTAAGTGAATGTGTTTAATTGTAGGCTAAGTCAGGGAATGTCAAAGTTGCATGTTCTCCTTTTACCAGATGTTTCATCCGTTTCCATTTCCGAGCTGAAACATGTGTTGAAGGCAGCTGTCACTGCAGATGGATGGACAAGTTTTAGTCAAGATCATTACCTCACAGTAACGTTGCATTATGTCAGGAATGGCCAGGCCCAAGAAAAAGTCCTCAAAACCAAACCAGTGTACCAAGCACAGACAGGGACAGCTGTAGGAGATTGATGAGATCTTGGAGGAGTATGGTATCAAAGACAAGGTTGTGGCAGCCACTGTTGATAATGCGGCCAACATGGATGTAGCTGTCAAAATAGTTGATGGTTGCAGAATTGCACAGTTCCATTGGACTTGAGTTGATTGTATTTGTTTCTGGCTGATGTAGTTTTATTTTTGAGTGCTCAGCTCATATATACTTTTAAAAAGGAGAGTGTAAATGTTACTGGACATTCTTGTGTAATTGCCACAGAATAATTTATGTTATACTTTGTTATTGCTACAGAAAAATATTTATTTTATTATTATTTTACATTTACAAATTTTTTTCTGGGGACCCCGTGGCACCCCATCGAAGAGCCGTAGGCTGTGGATCTCTTAAGATCTCACTGTTGGGTTTGTAAGGTCATGCTACTCCTAAATTTCTATCTTGTTCAAAGATAACATAAAAAACAAAGTTCTAAGCTAATCGACCTGTGTGTTCTCCTTTTTTAAAAATAAGAATCGATAGGAGAATCGATAAAGAATCAAATTGTTAAACAGAATCGAAAATGGAATCGGAATCGTGAAAATCTTATCAATTCCCATCCCTACATGTATAGTAGTTTTTGCTTTATATGCTGTCATGACAAAGGAGTTTGAGGGATAATGATGAACATGGTGAACTGCAAAGACAATATTTCTGTTTGAATTTCATCTCCTCCTACATCCTTGCTAAAACAGATCTTTTTAACCACATGATATCAGCCACCGAAACTGAACCAGACTCTAAAGATATTTTGGCTATTGTTTCCTCTTAAACAAGGCACATCTGAAGGGTATAGGAGTTTCTGTTATTCTTTCTGCTATCCTTTATTGATATTCGTAGTTGGGTGTTAAGGCCTTTCCACTTTCCCTGAGAGCAGCTATTGAATGTCTAGCTTACAAAATCTTGGTTTATGAAATTATTTCCCAGTGTGGCTTGAAGGCTGAACATTTTTCCTCCTCAAACTCTAAGCAACACAAACATTGGTCTCTTTTCATGGCCTCGGCCTTCTGTATATCCCGTCACATCAAACAACAACAACAACATTTATTTATATAGCACATTTTCATACAAAAAGTAGCTCAAAGTGCTTTACATAATGAAGAAAAGAAGAATAAAAGACAAATAAGAAATTAAAATAAGACAACCTTAGTTAACATAAGAAGGAGTAAGGTCCGATGGCCAGAGTGGACAGAAAAAACAAAAAAAAACTCCAGAAGGCTGGAGAAAAAAATAAAATCTGTAGGGGTTCCAGGCCACGAGACCGCCCAGTCCCCTTTGGGCATTCTACCTAACATAAATGAAATAGTCCTCTTTGTAGTTAGGGTTCTCACGGAGTCACTTGATGCTGATGGTTATACAGACTTCTGGCTTTTAATCCATCCATCATTGTTGGAACATCATGGTGCTTTGGGTAGATGGTGGTGGCACAAGCCACCACCAATAGGACACCGGAAAAGGAAACAGAAGAGAGAGTAGGGGTTAGTACAGATTTTGAATGGTTATTATAATGAATTGGATATACAGAGTGTCAGGATTAAATTACAGTGAAGTTATGAGAAGGCCATGTTAAAGTAATGTGTTTTCAGTAGTTTTTTAAAGTGCTCCACTGTATTAGCCTGGCGAATTGCTACTGGCAGGCTATTCCAGATTTTAGGTGCATAACAGCAGAAAGCCGCCTCACCACTTCTTTTAAGTTTTGCTCTTGGAATTCTAAGGAGACACTCAGTTGAGGATCTGAGGTTGCGATTTGGAATATAAGGTGTCAGACATTCCGATATATAAGACGGGGCGAGATTATTTAAAGCTTTAAAAACCATAAGCAGAATTTTAAAGTCAATTCTGAATGACACAGGTAACCAGTGTAGTGACATCAAAACTGGAGAAATGTGTTCGGATTTTCTTTTCCTGGTAAGGATTCTAGCAGCTGCATTCTGCACTAACTGCAAACGATTGATGTCTTTTTTGGGTAGTCCTGAGAGGAGTGCATTACAGTAATCTAGTCGACTAAAGACAAACGCATGAACTAATTTCTCTGCATCTTTCGATGATATAAGAGGTCTAACTTTTGCTATGTTCCTTAGGTGAAAAAATGCTGTCCTAGTGATTTTATTAATATGCGATTTAAAATTCAGATTACAATCAACGGTTACCCCTAAGCTTTTTACCTCCGATTTGACTTTTAATCCTAATGCATCCAGTTTATTTCTAATAGCCTCACTGTATCCATTATTGCCAATCACTAAGATTTCGGTTTTTTCTTTATTTAATTTGAGAAAGTTACTATTCATCCATTCTGAGATACAGGTTAGACATTGTGTTAGCGAATCAAGAGATTTAGGGTCATCAGGTGCTATTGATACATACAGCTGTGTGTCATCAGCATAGCTGTGGTAGCTCACGTTATGTCCCGAGATAATCTGACCTAATGGAAGCATGTAGATTGAGAAGAGCAGCGGACCCAGGATAGAGCCTTGTGGAACACCATATAGAATATCATGTGTCTTTGAGTTATAATTACCACAACTAACAAAGAATTTTCTCCCTGCCAGGTAGGATTCAAACCAGTTTAAGACACTGCCAGAGAGGCCCACCCATTGACTAAGGCGATTCTTAAGAATATTATGATCAATAGTGTCAAATGCGGCACTCAAATCTAAGAGGATGAGAACAGATAAATGGCCTCTGTCTGCATTTACCCGCAAGTCATTTACTACTTTAACGAGTGCAGTTTCTGTGCTGTGATTTGTTCTAAAACCTGACTGAAATTTATCAAGAATAGCATGTTTATTGAGGTGCTCATTTAACTGCATAATGGCTGCCTTCTCTAGAATTTTACTTAAGAAAGGCAGGTTAGAGATGGGTCTATAATTTTCAAGAGAAGAGGGGTCGAGATTATTTTTCTTAAGTAGGGGTTTAACTACCGCAGTCTTAAGACAGTCTGGGAAGACCCCCGTATCTAATGACGAATTTACTATGTCAAGAACATTATCAATAAGCACACCCGATACTTCTTTGAAAAAATTTGTTGGTATTGGGTCAAGGGCACAGGTGGATGGTTTCATTTGAGAAATTATTTTATGCAAATCAGGTAAATCTATCCTAGTGAAAGACTCTAATTTATTTATTATGGAGTACTGGGGTTTCGGGGGATCCTTAGTGTTGGGGAGATATACTATGTTATTTCTAATATCATTAATTTTTTGATTGAAAAATACAGCGATAGCCTCACAGGTTTTACTGGAAGTACTTAGGAGGCATTCCTTTGAGTTACCTGGGTTTAACAGATGATCAATTGTCGAAAATAAGACTCTGGGATTACTAGCATTGTTATTTATAAGCTTAGAGAAATAGCAGCGCCTCTCAAGACGGACTGTGTTATTGTATTCTGTTATTTTAACTTTTAATATCTCATAGTCAATAGTTAGTTTAGTCTTCCTCCATTTACGCTCAGCTCTACGGCATGTTCTCTTTAAATCAGACACTCTTTGGGTCTTCCAAGGTATAACAATGCTAGAAGATTTTTTAACTGTCTTTTCAGGTGCAACTATGTCAACAGCAGCCCTCACTTTAGTATTAAATCTTTCCACCTTACTATTTACATTCTCCTCGCTATTATAGTTGGCACTATAAACGGACTGATTGGTTAGAATGTTTGTAAGTTTTAAAGTTGCTGATGAGTCAAAGAAGCGTTTTTTAACAATATGCTTCTCATGAGTGTTTTCTATCATTATTTCTATATTAAAAAGTAGAAGAAAATGGTCTGAAAGACCCGTATCAATGACCTGCTTTATATCAACTTTTAGTCCTTTAGTAATTACTAAGTCTAACGTATGACCTGCTTTATGTGTAGGCTGATTAACGAGCTGTCTCAAATCAAAAGAGTCCAGGAGGTTCATAAATTCTTTTACTTTTTGGTCACATTGATTATCTACATGAAAATTAAAGTCGCCGACTATTAAGAGTGCGTCATAGTTCGTAATTAAGATTGACATCAAGTCAGAGAATTCCTCAAAGAAAGACGCGTTGAATTTAGGAGGTCTATACACGGATAATACTAGAACGTGAGAAACTCCCTGAATAACAATGGCGAGATACTCAAAAGACTTGAACTTACCAAAACTGATATTTTTACATTTTAACCGGCTAGAGTAAATGTTTGCTAGCCCTCCACCTCTCTTTCCTTGGCGATCAGCACGAGTAAAACTGTAATCCGGAGGCGCAGATTCGATTAAAACAGCTGCGCCATCTGAGCTAAGCCACGTTTCACTTAGTGCAATAAAATCTATTTTTTTTTCACTAATAATGTCGTTGATAAAAAACGTCTTGTTAGTTAAAGCTCTAATATTTAATAGTGCCATATTCAATGTTTCGGAGGAGCAGAGATGAATACTATGTGCGTTATTGATATAGGGAACAGGAATTAAGTTATTTTTATTAGCGCCGCTCTGTGTGTATTTTTTATTTAATCTATGATCTGTTTTTACAGTTTTAATACATTGTTCATCTAAAGTAGTAACTTTAATTAAATTATTGGCGTTTATGCCGTATTGCCTAGATTTTCTATGTGCATTAAGATTGGTTATTACAGTATTTATGTTGCGCACTTTTATGGAAGATTTTTTTAAACAATTATCATGACCAAACACAGGAGTGGCATTTCGGAAGGGGTTAAAAGCAGAGATAGATAGTCAAGATAAACGAATTACCTTCGATATGTTTTCGGAGAGGACCCGGGCGCCGAAGCTGTTCGGATGCAGGCCATCTCGCTTGAAGAAACGCGGTCTTTCCCAAAAGAGGTCCCAGTTGTTAATGAACCCGATGTCTTGATTCTTGCAGAAGCCCTGCAGCCAGTTGTTTAAACCAAGCAGACGACTGTAATACTCGTTTGATCGTCTGACGAGAGGGAGTGGACCCGAGATGAAGATCTTTGCCGATGGGGTCCTCTCCTTTGTGTCTTTAATTAATGCAGTGAAGTCTGCCTTGAGGATCTCCGACTGTCGGTGCCTTATGTCGTTTACGCCAGCATGTATAACAATGGCTCCAACTGCCCTGTTCTTGTAGATCGCCGGTGCACGTCTCGTCACATCTCGGACGCGAGCACCGGGAAAACAAGAAACAAAAGACTTTCTATTAGGGCAAGTGATATTGAGGTTCCTAACAATAGAATCACCTACCACAATTACATCACCAGGAGCTGAAGGCGAACTGGGGACGCTTAGAGGGTCAAACCGGTTCTGGGTTACGAAGCTTGCCTGTGCCGATGGAGGTGTTCTGGCCTTGAACCCCCGCCTGCATAGCTGAAATACACCGAGGTCATCATCGGTGTCGCTCCTACGAGGTGCGGGGGTGAAGGTGACTTGCGCGGCACAACGCGGGGTTGATGTTACGCCGATAACAGATGGCGAGGACGGTTTATCCAACAGCCGAGCCTTCAGATCTCTGAGGTATCTTCGTCTGATACAGAAATTCTCCTGCTTACTTTATACTCAAGGTCTTTTGAAAATTAATGGCTTTACTCCCCTTTGGTGATCATTAATAAGACTTAGTGTTATTTCAGTGACAAATATTCACTTCTTTTTTTGGGGAACGAAAGGTGATTTAGAAGTTTAGAGCAAACTATCACAATTTCCAATTTTTGCCAAAGTAAAGGCTTAAACACAACACTTAAAATACCATATTTATTTTAATCAATTTAATGTAATATCTATATATTTTCAGATTTTCTTGCTGACATTATTTGTCCTTCCAAAATAAGTACTGCAGATGCTGCGTTAGTATAGCATCATTCTGCTGATACATTATATACTAAATATAATTACAACTAATAAACCAAACAGTGCTAACCTGTTTAATTGTAATGAATAGGTTCAGGTGTGTTTTAATCCATCACATTTCTTTACCTTTATTGTTTTTTTCCTGAACTTCATTCTAGAGAAATATCATGGCATTATTATTAATTCTAATCATTTGAGCCCCTGGGTATCCCTTGGTGTCAGCTGGATAGGAGATGAACAATGAGATGCTGTCAGCTCTTTTATTCCCATAAAAGTTGATGTACATTGCAGAAACATTTGTGAACAATTTTTATGCCACCCATTGTAGTTAATGGTCAAATATATTTTATACCACTCATAGCATCAAAGACAGATAGCAAAGCATAATGTCCAGGTTTTTATGCATTGGTTCATATTGACACAAGAAGTGAATTTTGATTTTCATCATTGGAGTAACATTATTTTGCATGTGCTATATAGTAATATCTTAGCTTAGAATAAGCTTAAACTTAACTGCATGTAACGGTAACTGCATATATAAAGACCTAAAAATTATGCAAAGTAAGAGATTCATTATGGTATACTTTTACTTTTTAGAATATTTTTAAGAGTTTCTGCTTTTGTCCATCTGCAAAGTCAGTCTGTACTTGTTTGCCAGACTATTATCCACATAAAACTTTTATTGAAGGTTCAAATAGAACCCAAACAGCCACATAAACAGAAATACGAGAATTGGTTCCAGCACTAAACTTACAAAGAGCAAATTGTCTAATTGTAGACAAGAATGAGAGAATACATTCATGCACAACCCCATAAAGTTTATCCAGTTTATTCTTATTATGTTTCAAGCCACAAATATAAGTGTTACTCTGGCTGGGGCACAATCACAGTTCAATTTTTCTTTTGCTGTAAAACAATTCTTTTATCCTTGTAGCATAGAATTGCATAGGTGGTAGTTGGTGATTTGGGGGGGGGAAATGTTGCACAGGTTAATCCAGAAAACCACCAAATTATTTTAAGAACATGAGAAAACCATGTTAACAGGGACAGATATTTAAGCAACCTACATGTAACTGCCGTTGGCCAAACTAATGGTTAAATGGTCATGTTATGAGTTCCTTCTCTAATATCTACTATCAGCTTTTTAAACCACTTCAGGTTTGTACAGTGTTATCAGGAGACCATTGAGATGAAAACAGCAGTAATTGAAAACAATACCAAAGAAATGACAAACGTTCAAGTGATGCAGCATTTTGAAATAAAATTCTGAAACAGATAATGTTTTTTTTGTGTTTGCTGTAACTAAATATTGCAATTCAGTTCACCAATATTCCCTTTACTGGACTTAATTCTTCTGCTACAATGTAATGAAATATTTGCTGTTCCTAAGGTTACACTCTGTCCAGTAATGCAGACTCTTTTTTGGAGTGTGATAGCAAAGGATCAATACCCAAGATATACCTTTTGTAATATTGTTTGACATGTTAAATTACAATCTTTCTAAAATATTTTTGTGTTGTACACTTATGTTAGAATGTTACAGGGAGGCTATTGGTGGGATTGCGGTGGTGGAATCAAATCGATGAAGATGGGAGAAGTCACTGGGTCTTTGAAGCAAAAAAGGTAATGGCAGACTTGTTAATGCTTGAGAAAGTGATGGTTTTTCTGAGAAACATAAGTGCAATTAAGTAATGTTGGTATTGTTAATTTTTATTTCTCTCTATTAAAAAAAAATCCTGGAAAGCAAAAGCAAAGCGACGATACGTGATCTTCTCAGACGTTCTCGGAAGACATTTAAAAGACCCGTGAGACAAAAGAGACTTGCCATGGAGCGTTTTGCGTGGACCGTAAACATGAGACTTGGTGCCAAGAGATTGTCCCAGGCCTGTCTCGCGGGGATGTGGAACATGAGATTCTTGCAAGACACGCCCTACTTACAAAAGATATTATATAAGAGCACACCCATCAAAAAACACTCAGTAGTGTAAAAGCATGTAGTACACACATGTCCTGTGCTCTCAGCACATATACAGTAAAGCGTATAAGGACAATACGGAGAATAGAGACCCAAAGGTGTTGGAGAGAAAAAAAGGCAGATAAGAGATTATGAAAGCAGTGGAATTCGAAAGGCTCAAACAAATGATGGCGCGATACACATGCAGAGAAAGGTACAGAATATGACAGCAGTAAAATTCGAAAGTATTGTAGCGTCCCAGCCAGGTTGAGACCTTTTTGGTTTTAACTGACTGTTCGGTCCAATTGAGGGAGGGCGGACTACAGTACGGAAGACTGATAGCGGGGTATTGATTGATGTGGTAAGGGGGGGTGAGACCCAGGGGAGGAGGGGTTGGAGAGGTCGCTAGAAAGTTGTATTTGGGGTTAGGAAGTTGGCGATTGTTCAAGTAAAACTTTTGTGACACTTTATTATGTCAGTCGCTACAGTATCAAAGAATATAGAAAAGAACGCATTACCGCAAACAAAAGGTGATTAATCATCAGAACCAGGTGTAATTGAAAAAATAGCAGGACAAATCGAGGTCAGAAATAAAAGGCAAAGAGTAGACAACAAAGTCTTTTCACATTCGCATTATTCAATGCACAAAACGTGAATTTACACAATAATGGACCATACGCTATGAGAATCTGTGGTCCCGGAACAGTTAAAGCAACGTCAAGTTAAATTTCAAATTAAATACAATTCGATCAGGTGTATATTGATGATCACGGAGAAGTGATGCAAATTTTAGCAGGCAAAAAGATAAGTAATGTATATATTCCGTGAATAACATTACACACCAAAGGAGATCGTGATATGCCATTCGTATTAAAATGTTTACAGTTTACCGTGAGAATAGCTTTTGCTATAACAATCAATAAATCACAGGGGCAAACATTAGAAAAAGTTGGATTATTTATTAGAGAAACAGAAACTATATTCACTCATGGGCAGTTATACGTTATTTTGTCACAATGTGTCTCCAAAAAATATTCTTTTTAATGAAGCTTTAAAGTAAAAGTGCAAATAATGAAATTGAAACAACTCCAAAGAAAAAAAAATTTTAAATTGTATATCCGATAAACCAAACGGGTTGGCGAGCGAAGCGAGCAGGGGGCAAAACACCCTAGTTTTATTAATAAATGAAAAGGAAGTTAGTACTGCACTAACTCTTAACACCATGAATCTCACAGAATTGAACATTTTCCTGTGTAATTATAAACATTTGTACCTGCAGCCCTCAAAGAAATGGCTATTCTTTTTTGGTAATAAGGTAGTGAAGGAAGCCCTCCCCTTCAATTCTTTGGTCATGCATGAGCTTTTCTTGTGCTCAGAGTTAAATTACTTCCTTTTAAGATGCTTAGGTCCTGTGGTTGACCTCTTCCTTTGATATATGCACTTTGTTTTGTGATCGGTGTGTATGACTTTTGGTTATCAGTCAGCCTGTGCAATGCTGTTGACTGTCAGTGCCACATGCATGCACAGCTGTTGTCTTCCTGTCAGTTAGGGCGCAGGCCTGCACCACTGCTCATCGTGTCTGTGTCCGCACAGCTATCAGCCACAGTGCACTGCTGTGCCTCTGCTTGCCATAAGAAGGACTGTGATGTCCCAGTGCCTGCAGCCATGGGCATCACCTGTTTTACAGAGCATCATGTAGTTAATCTTTTTGGATATTCTCAAGAGTTGTTGCTTTCCTCAAGATTCCAATGTGAATTATTAGACATTTGTATTTGTAAAGACCAAATTAATTTCATTCTAATATTTGTTATAATGTGGTGTTAATATACAGTAAGGGATTAAATCAAGCAAAAGCTGCTCAATATTAAATCACCTGACAGTTCTATCCAGAGATTTCTGTTCCCTGGCCACCCCTTAAAGCCATTTAGACTGTTCAACTCCCTTCTCTGTATTGTGATCATTGCATACATTAGTGTTCTCCTGTCTAAAATTCCACACCAAAGGTTCTAGTCATGACCCTAGTAGAGTCATATCAGACAAACTGACCTTCAAAATTTGGATTGTTGATTGCTCTGTTAGGGAGAGTCGTTAATTAATTCCTCTATAAACCTGATATTGTTTTTTATCTTTAAAAATAAACTCCCCAATGCTCTCTTCACACTATCTCTCCAATACTGTGTAATATGACTGCCTTGCTGGGCTAGTATGAATGTATAACCATAACTAGAATTGTAGTTTTGTCACTGTATAGCATGTCAATTGAAGCCACTGCTGGTCATCGATATAATATTAGTAACTAATAATTAATGAATTTATGTAAATACAACATCATAAGTAAACCTTTTGAGAGATCATGTGTTAAGTTTAATATTATCCATATTACTAACCGAGAATGCTAAACCGGATGGACGCAGGGACATCCGGCCATGGGCCGTAGCCGCAAAAAGACGTACTGCGCAGGCGCCCCAAGAAATGAGGCTCCGCGAGAGGCGGCCGCGACCACAGAAAAAAAGGAGTGAGCACAGAAAAAAAGGAGTGAGCACAGAAAAAAGGAGTCAAACGCAGGCGACGCAAAGCGCCGCACGAAACCCATTGCACACGAAACTAGCACACAAAAAAAAAGAAGCCGATCGCGCCCACCTGAAAGCCACCCCCGCCCACTACAGGCACCGGACGGGACACACACAAAGAGGACGATTCAACAAGCCCCTGGCACATAAAAAGAAAGAAGACGCTCGCGCCCTACCAATCCTCCCCCCCCACCCTCCACAGACGCAGGAAAACCACACAGCGCCGCACGAATCCCATTGCACACGTAACGGGACCCACACAAACAGGAGGATTTAACAAGCTCCTAACACAACAAAAAAAAGAAGCCGTGACCGCCATGCCAGGCCCATTAGAGACGAGACATGGCACACGAAACGTTCAAAACAACGACGAATCAGACCCACAAACACACTAACATCAATAAGAAGTGACACCCAAAGCCCCATTTCTAAAGGAACCGTCCATATTAAACATACGTCATCTCAACACCTTCACACTAGGCAGCATAGTTGGATCTCCTTACAATAAAACAGTATTAACCGTTGAACTGCAGAAAAGGCTCCATATTAACAGTGAGTGCGATCCTCCTTATTACTTATCCATATTTCGCATGCTGAGGAAAAAACAAGTCATGAATACATGCTCACGGGTACAAAACGATTCGGCTCGAATAACGGGACCAAACACACGAACACGCATGAAACAAGAAAATACACGGCGGCGCATCTGCATTACATCCTACAATAGTTCATTTGATTTTTCATCTATCGGAGTAAATATCAGGTCACCAAAAGGCAATGACCCATACTGCTTTCGCGTATGTGGACAAATATTACATCGCATTGGAACAGTGCACCCTGAAACAAATCAAGAACGCAAATATGCACAAATCACGTCGGCACCTACAAAGCGCTTCTGAAACCGCGGAAGAAAAAATGTCTCGGCTCCAAAAACACATGTCACTCCTTATTACAAATACCGGTCCCAATCACAGAAACATCGGTATCCACTATGACAATGCACAGTAACAATGCACGTGACATCCGTCTTGCCACACTATTAATTATAGATGAATGTACAATGGCATCCAGTCACTTACTCAACACCATTGATAAACTTCTACAAACGTTGATGAATAATAATATTCCCTTTGCGGGAAAAGTACTTTTATTAGGAGGAGATTTTAGACAGTGCTTAACTATTACTCCACTTACAATGCGCTCAGCTATTGTTCAGTCCACCTTAAAATACGCGGACAATTGGCATTGCGTTGATGAATAATAATATTCCCTTTGGAGTAAAGGTACTTTTATTAGGAGTAGATTTTAGACAGTGCTTACCTATTGCTCCACATGCCATGCGATAAGGTATTATTCAGTCCACCTTAAAATACGCGACGACGTCATATAAACAACACGAGACCGAACTACAATACATATACAGGCGCGAGACCTGATTGGTGATAATACGAAGAAACGAACAGTCCGCATATCAACAGGGAGTTCGATCCTACTTATAACTAATCCATATTCCTAACAATAAAGATCAAACAAGTCATCAATTCATGATCACGGATACAAAACTAGACGGCTCGAGTAACGGGACCACAAACACGAACCCGCATCAAACAAAAAAATTCACCTCGGCGCTCCTAAAACCGCGGAAAAAAAAATGTTACGCAAACAATTGGCTTTGCTTTCTAAAGATACACTTGGCACAAAACATGCGATTTCCAGATCCCGAATATAACAATTGGTTATTACAACTAGAACATTGTACACTCACCAATACAGATGGACTTCACCCAGATATTATTACAATTCCTCAACCCTTCATCTGTGACGACTTACTTACGGAGATATTTGGAACAGCGGTCTCATTAGACCAAATGCCCCTTTTAACACAACGCACTATATTATGTCCAAAAAATATTAATGTTGATCACTGTAAAATAAAGACACACACGATCATAAAGGTTTGGGGTTTTCCGGCCCCGTATACTGTAAAGAAGATGCAATATAGTTATACAGTCCAAGTACATTCACTTCGATAACTGCTAACAGCCATGTGAGTTGATGGGGGAACATTTATAGAGGGGACCGGAATTGAACAGAGGAATGCTGGGTAACGAGGAGTGGTGCAGTCTGGGATACTGACGTCATCAGAGGGAAGTAAGTTGTGGAACTGGATTAGCGGGAGGTGATTCAGGGTGTCGTCGTTTCCTTCTTTCTGGGAAAGATAAAGAAAATAAGATTAGCTGCCTGCCCGTCCCATGGCTTTCGGTTTTCGCGCTCTTACCCGGGTCGTTCTGCGACTCCCCATGCGCGCGTGCGTGACAGGGCCCCCCCCTCAGCCCAGCCCCATCGGGGCGGGCGGACCGGACCGAGAGGTCGTGAACCCGGGAGAGGGCATCGGCATTGGCCTGAAGGTTACCCCGCCTATAAGTGACGGTAAACTTGTAAGGCTGAAGGTCCAAAAACCACCTGGTGACTCGGGGATTCGACTCCCTGTGCAATGCCATCCACTGTAGGGCCGCGTGGTCTGTCATAAGGATGAACTCCCGACCCAGCAGGTAGTACCTCAGATGTGTAACCGCCCACTTGATGGCGAGGGCTTCCCTCTCCACTGCCGCATACCTGGTCTCCCGGTCCAACAGTTTCCGGCTCAGGTAAAAAACGGGGTGCTCGACACCATCGATGCTCTGGCTCAGCACTGCCCCCAGGCCTGTGTCCGAAGCATCGGTCTGGAGAAGAAAAGGAAGTGAAAAATCAGGCGTGTTTAAGACAGGTGCCGAGGTAAGGGCCGCTTTTAAGTCACGAAATGCTTTGTCAGCTGTAGGATCCCATACCACATACAAAGGAGCCCCCTTTTTTGTCAGGTTAGTCAAGGGTGCTGCCCTCTCAGAGAAACGGGGCACAAACCGGCGGGTAGTACCCCGCCAACCCCAAGAAAGCCTGCACCTGTCTCTTGGTACTCGGACGGGGCCATTCCAGGATGTCTTTGATTTTGGAACATTGCGGTTTCACCTGTCCCTGCCCCACTAGGTAGCCTAAATATTTGGCCTCCTTTAAACCAAAAAAACACTTCCGAGGGTTTATGCGGAGACCTGCTTTCGCTAATGTGGCCAGGATAGCATACACCTGCACAATATGTTCCTCCCAGGTGCCGGAATAGATGACGACGTCATCCAGATAGGCGGCACAATAGGACTGGTGGGGCCGTAGCACTCTATCGACCAGACGTTGGAAAGTAGCAGGTGCCCCGTGCAGCCCAAATGGGAGAACCTTATAGTGCCAATGTCCACTAGGAGTACTGAAGGCGGTTTTCTCCTTTGCGGATGCCGTTAAGGGAATTTGCCAGTACCCTTTGGTCATATCAAGAGTAGTCAAGTATTGAGCCGTACCCAGTCGCTCAATAAGGTCGTCTGTCCGGGGCATAGGGTAGGCATCAAACTTGGAGACCTGATTCAGACATCTAAAGTCGTTACAGAACCTCCAGGAGCCATCGGGCTTAGAGACGAGGATGATAGGACTGGACCACGGGCTGTGACTTTCCTCAATAACATCCAAGTCCAACATCCGCAGGATCTCGAGTTCGACCTCCGCCCGCTTTGCCTCCGGGAGGCGATAGGGCCTTTCCCTGACTACCACCCCAGGATCCGTACTGATGTCGTGCTCAATCAGCGCGGTGCGGCCCGGAGTCTCGCTTACCACCTCGGGGACTGCCAGTATTGCTTGTTCCAACTCCTGGCGTTGGGACGAGGATAAATCCGGTCCGAGGTTAAGTGGCAATTTTTTTGAGAACAGGGAGAGGGTTGTACCGGAGATCAGGGCCTCTTCCCGAACTCTCCACGGCTTCAATAAGTTCACATGGTAAACCCTTTCGCGTGGACGACGGTTTGGTTGTCGGACCAAATAATCGACCAGCCCCTTTCTTTCTATAACCTCGTAGGGCCCTAGCCAATGAGCCAATAATTTAGAGTGGGAGGATGGTACGAGCACCATCACCCGATCCCCAGGCTGGAATTCCCTGAGGGTGGAGTTTTTATTGTAGCAACGCGCCTGCGCTGCTTGAGCACGAGTCAGGTGATCTTTAAGAATAGGCCTGATGTGGGCTAACCTATCACACAGTTGCGCAATATATTCCACTACGTTTGTAGAAGGAAGGGTTTCCTCCTCCCATCCTTCCTTCACTATGTCCAATAGTCCCCGGGGTTGGCGTCCATATAATAACTCAAATGGAGAAAAGCCCGTGGAAGCTTGGGGTACCTCCCAATATGCAAAAAGGACGAGGGGCAAAAGCTGATCCCAGTTCCTACCGTCCGCGCTGACTACCTTGCGTAGCATCTGTTTAAGGGTCTGATTAAACCGCTCGACTAATCTGTCGGTCTGGGGATGATAAACAGAGGTTTTCAGATGCTTTATTCGCAGTAACTTGGCCACCTCCCTAAACGTATCTGAAGTAAAGGGAGTACCCTGGTCCGTGAGGACTTCTTTGGGTATTCCCACTCTGGAAAAGAAAAGTACTAGTTCCCGTGCGATTGTTTTAGTTGTAGCGGAGCGCAATGGAACCGCCTCTGGGTAGCGAGTCGCGTAATCAACCGTAACCAATATATACTTATGGCCACGGCTTGAAGGCTCCAGGGGACCCACTATGTCTACCCCTATCCTTTCGAAGGGAATATCGACAAGGGGTATTGGCATGAGAGGAGCTCAAGCCCTCCTAGGGATCTGGCGGATCTGACAGTCAGGGCAGGATTGACAGAAACGTCGGACCTCCTCGTTAATACCGGGCCAATAAAATCGGAGCTTTACTCTCTCCAACGTTTTTTCGGCCCCTAAATGGGCGCCTAAGAGATGGGCATGCGCTAGTTCACAGACCTCCCGCCGGTAGGTCCGCGGAACTAGCAACAGTTTCCGTATCTCGCCTTCGTGAGTCGCGACTCGATACAACAGATCGTTCTCAAGAATAAAGTAGGGTTCCGGTGGTGTGGGATCACTTGACAAATGGCCATTCACAGTAACAACAGCATTTCTGGCAAACTTTAGGGAATCATCATTCCACTGTTCACGTTTGAAAGAAGCCGGTGTAGCCCTATATTGCAGCTCCACCCGGCTTAGTGGGTCGTCCGTCACTGAATAGGGGTCGGTGCTCCGGCTCGGGCCCTCACCCGGAGGTTCCGGGCCAGGGTCCGTCACCTGAGCATCTTCCCCCGGCCGACCTACGTCATCAGTGTTTGCCGCATGGCACGGCGTGGGAGTCGCAGCGAGTTTCTTTGGTTTACTCACAGCCAGACCCAAGTTATTACTAGGAGTGGATTCCGTCTTGCCGCAATTAATCTTTGACCAGTCGTGCCCCAATATTACTGGGAAGGGGGGTTCCGGGAGAACAGCGACCGCCAGTTGAATCACCGCACCCTTCCAAGCAATAAAACATTTCGCGGCTCTATACGCCCTGGTCTCCCCGTGCACACAGGTAACTTTTAAGCGTTGACTTATCCACTGTCGCGGCAAGACATAACGGCAAGCAACAATAGAGATATTGCTCCCGGAATCAAACAAAGCCCTCACCGAGTATCCATTTACCAAAACCACTCCCACATTCGGAACAGCCAAGGGATGAGACAAAGCACTATACCTTTCTGTCAGGGCCACGCTGCAGTCCATTGACTCGACATATAAGGGACAGGCTGGTAAGATGTGGCCGAGCTCCCCGCACTTGAAACAGCGCAGCGGAGCCGGCTTCTCCCGGGGCTTTGCTGGTGCTTCCGCCGCGCGGCGGCTGGGCTCGGGGTGGCTAATGCGTCCCTGTCGGGCACCACGAGCTGGCCGTTCCGTCCCCCCGGATCGGTGAACCGCGAGCTGACGCTCTAAGACCTCTAGGAGGCCTTTCATATCCTTGTAAGGATGTCGCCGGACCTGCCGGGCGAGATAATCTGGCATGGCATTTATGAGGCCTTCGCACGCGACCTGTTCCACGACCTTGCGAGCGTGGGGCCCTTCTGGCCGTAGCCAGCGGCCCATCTTGCCCCAGAACTCAAAGGCTTGCGCTCTGGCCGGGCCTTCAGGATTAAAGCGCCACAGCCTCCATTCACTCGCCTGCTGATCCGGCGTGACGCCGTAGCGGCTTAGGATTTCAGTTTTAAGATTGTCATAACTCGCGGCCTCCTCCTCAGGGAGATCGTAATAAGCCCGCTGCGCAGCGCCCTTCAAGTACGGCGCTAAGATGGACGCCCAGTCCGATCGCGGCCACTGGTTCCGAGAGGCAGTCCTCTCAAAGATTCCCAGGTATGATTCTATATCATCTGCCTCCGAAAACGGGACAATAGGCGGAGGCAGGGGCCGTGCAGGCTCTGGTCTTACCGCATCAGGTGAGTCAAGCCTAGCGGTGGTTTCTGCCAGTTTTCGCTGCATTGCAGCATGTTCTACCTGCAGCTGCTGTAGTTGGGTTGCCAGAGTCGTTAATACGGCGTTCAGATCCTGTCCTTCGGTCATTTTCGGACGATTTAGTCTCCTGCCGACTACGCCACTGTAAAGTAAAGGCACACACGATCATAAAGGTTTGGGGTTTTCCGGCCCCGTATACTGTAAAGAAGATGCAATATAGTTATACAGTCCAAGTACATTCACTTCGATAACTGCTAACAGCCATGTGAGTTTATGGGGGAACATTTATAGAGGGGACCGGAATTGAACAGAGGAATGCTGGGTAACGAGGAGTGGTGCAGTCTGGGATACTGACGTCATCAGAGGGAAGTAAGTTGTGGAACTGGATTAGCGGGAGGTGATTCAGGGTGTCGTCGTTTCCTTCTTTCTGGGAAAGATAAAGAAAATAAGGTTAGCTGCCTGCCCGTCCCATGGCTTTCGGTTTTCGCGCTCTTACCCGGGTCGTTCTGTGACTCCCCATGCGCGCGTGCGTGACATCACATTAATAACCAGGTCATTTCATTACTTCCTGGAGAGGCACGGCTCTTTCTAAGCTCTGACAAAGTTCACTCTGATGACGACAATGAACATCTGAATTTCCCCTTAGAATATTTGAACACTATTAACCCAGCCTGATTACCACAACACAATCTTAGCCTTAAAAACGGAACAATAATCATGCTATTAAGAAACCTTTACACTAAACGGGGTTTATGCAATGGCACACGTTTAGTCGTCAACACCATGACACACAATGTTATTCAAGCAACAGTTCTTACAGGATCACATGCTAACAATACTGTTCTCATTCCTAGAATTGACCTTACGAGTTCTGACCTAGAATTACCTTTTACATTGAAACGCCGACAGTTCCCCATTAAACCTACATTTGCCATGACCATCAACAAATCACAAGGACAAACCATGGACAAGCTTAGCATCTACCTCTCTGAACCCGTTTTTGGACATGGACAACTTTATGTTGCCTTCTCACGTGTTCGACGTTCATCTGACGTTAAAGTTATAAATGCTCCATGCCAAGGAAGACTCATTCAAGGACAGGACACCATCTTTACTACTAATGTTGTGTACAAAGAAATATTCAAATAAACCATTACTCTGTGCCAAACACTGTATTTTTGGCTTTCTATATGCATCATCCACACCTGCACACTATTCTATATCTCATTCATACATCTCATTCTTTGTCATGCCCCAACGCCAGGGGCTGGCGAGCGAAGCGAGCAGGGGGCAGAGCCCCCTAGTTGCATATTATTGAATGATTAAATAAAAGACAGTTGATTGTAAAGGAGAACTGAGTATACATTCATAACATTTTATTCTAGCAGCAATGCATTTTTGAGTGTGAGTAGCTTTTCTTATTAAAAATGTTAGTAACATTTGGAAATTGTAAATGCAATAAAATAGATTTTATGAATAATGTTTTGCATACTGGTTTTGCAGATCTCTCCCAATAAGAACTCATCAACAGAAGCAGAAGCTCGAATATTTTGGTTAGGTCTCATCATCTGCCCACTGATTTGGACAGTATTCTTCTTCAGTACACTTTTTTCTTTAAAAGTGAAATGGATGGTAAGTCAGGAACTCTATTATTATGTTTGTTTGTATATCCTACATCTATTGAATTATTCAGTTGCAGAAAAATACCAATTAGATAATTCTGTACATTTAATGACAGTTTAAGCTAGTAGGAATTGTGGTTTTATTGTAAAGTGTAGAATTTGATATCAAATAAATCACTTAAAATATTGCTGTAAATTTGGTTTATTTCTGTATATCATTCTTCTTGACAAGATATGGAAGATATGGAACAAGATGATCCACTGTGGCAACCCCTAACGGGAGAAGCCGAAAGAAGAAGATTCTTCTTGACAAACATGCTCACAGAGCTCAACCTGGTTTACACGCAATGTATAAGTTGAAGGATACATTGAGGATTTGGACACAAAAACACAAACATCTCTCTATTATAATAAAAAAAAGCCTGGGATGAAACAAGACTCTTTAGCCTGAGACGAGACGTGACTTTTTCAGAGAGACACTTTCACATCCCGCGAGACAAGACTTTGTGCCAAGAGATTTAACCACGCCCAGGGCCGGAAGTAAAAGACAGAGTAGATGACAAAGTAGAACATTGTAAAGAATTCAAAAATGTTGGCATGATACATATGCAGAGCAGGTTAGATAATGAAAGTACTAAAATTCGAAAGTCTCAAAAAAACCACAGTAAAGATCACATTAGTGCAAACAAACCAAAATTATTACTAGGTGAAATAATGGAACAGCGAAAAGAGATTGAATATATTGTTCGGATTTAAACTTTAAGTCGAAGACTTGTAGATCGTCTAATTCATGTTGCCATCAGGGAAAAGCAGTGTTTCTTCCCAGTAAAGAAGCCTATCCAAGAGAATTAAAAGATTTATTGTTTGGTGAAAGTGAAATCCACATATGCTAGCGGTAGAGGCGCGCAGGCCGGGGGGTTGGCAAGCAAAGCACCCTAGTCTATATATATAATTCACTAAGGCAGCCGACCATGGCAGGCAAGACGCAAGACAGAGCCCCGCCACCAACAATTCACTAAGCAGCCGACCATGGCACACAGGACAGAGACCATGGATACGCACAACAGAGCCACGCCCGCCAACTCTAACCCTCCTCTCGCATCATGAGATTCGCACGACAGAGCCCCGCCCACCAACTGTAACCCTCTTTCCGCGTCCACCCTCACTCTCGAGGCATGCACATTGCCAGCACACAAGACCTCACCAAACACCGCCTCAGTCGCTTTCGTCTCTGCTACAGTCCACATGCACCTCTGAGCCATGTTGACTTTTCATTGTTCTTTTCGGTTCCGACTGCTTTTCTATGTATAATCCACCAAGTCGCCCGACCATGGGATACGCACGCACGCAAGACAGAGCCCCGTCCGCCAACTCTAACCCTCCTCCCGCATCCACGCACGCAAGACAGAGCCTCGCCCGTCAACTCTAACCCTCCCTCTAACACTACGACAAACTCAACACAGGACAGAAACATGCTGTTGACACTGTTTTACACGCTGCATACAGTGATTCCCATCCCCGACAAACATGCTTCTTCTTAGATGGTCCTGCAGGACCAGGGAAAACCATTGTCTACAAAACCCTGATTCATACCATCAGAGCTAGGGGAGACATTCCTACAACCGTAGCATCTACAGGAATAGCTGCAACATTGTTACCGGGTGGACGAACTGCACAAACTTTTTTTTTAAATACCGTTGAGGCTGAATACTACTTCCACATGCGCACTGCCTGTTCATGTACCCGCCCCCAATTCCTCACCAAACACATCCTGAGTCACTTTCTCCCACGTCCACCCTCTCTCTCGAGGCATGCGCACTGCCTGCTCATTTGCCCGCCCCCAACTCCTCACCTGAGTCACTTTCATCTGTGTACAGTCCACATGCACCTGTGAGCCACGTTGACTGTTCATTTTCCTAACATGGCCACCGCGTCACATGTATTTCATGGAAACAACTCTTCTTTCAATGTTATACAAATTCCTGCATCAGGTAACTGTTTGTTTCTATCAGTCGGATATGTTTGGAAAAATGTCATCGATGAAACTGTTGCTCTCGAACTTCGCAACATGGCTGTAACCTTTGTTTGCCAACATTGGGATAACTTCGGCGACGTGCTGTCCGTTGCTCTTAGTCATGGAAGCATAGTCATACAGTCTGCTCAACAATACGCCGACTACATGAATACTTCCGGAGTTTATGGTGGTGAGGCAGAAATAGTGGCGATATGCCAAATACTTCCAGCTACTATCGCCATTCACTTCCGAGAATGTCCTCATGCCTCTCCTCGAGTTTACAATCCGGGCCAACATTTCTCCATATCCCTGCTCTTTAGCGGTCGTTTGGATCATGGGCATTACGAAGTTCTCTTGCCTCTCACAAACACACGTGCTGACCTTCTGGTGCCATCTGTTGACAATGTCAGTATGTGCACACAAAATACACACCCACGTGATCTCCACACTGATGTGACGTCACCTTCCCACTATCCTCTTACTGAAAAACATTTACAAACGCATTTCACACCGGAATTTCAATGCAACGTTTGCTCCAAAACCTTCACACTCCAGAAATATCTCAACGCAAATGGCACTAGACTTTCTGTTACCAGCATTCACCGCAATGTACTGGAGTGTAAAACAATCGCAGCTGCTACCTCACAAACTGTCCATATTCCCCGGATTTCCCTGACCCCATCAAATTCAAATTTGCCTTTTACTTTTACACACAGACAATTTCCTGTTAGATTGGCCTTTGCAATGACAATTAATAAGGCACAGGGACAAACTTTCAAAAAGATATGCCTGTATCTGCCAAAACCAGTTTTCAGTCACGAACAATTGTATGTTGCTCTCTCCAGAGTTCCATCTTTGCATTCACTCACAGTCATATCCTCAAACCCACCCCATTTGGACAACTGTGTCATTCAGGAAGTGTTCACCCATCAATAAATAATTATGCTGTGTATGCTACGCCGCGGGTTGGCTGGTTAGAAATAAAATAAATAACATTTAGTTAAATATTCACACACATAAACTTAAAAAATTTTAAAAGGGAAAAATTACAGATACTGATGGTCCTTTAGGGAAAGCAGAATCAAAGCCTAGATGACTGAGGTCAACTAGCCCCTAGGCCCTCAGTGGGCATTCTACAGTGCACTAGAGTGGAGACTAGCATCTTACATGGTGGCTGGTATTATATGTGGGTCTGTGATGAGGTTTATGACCATCGGTCTTCTTATGTCCTTCCTATCTGCTCTTAACTTATTAACTCTGGATGTAGCATGGGTAATGATAATGTTTAAAACAGCAGTTACATTAGGTGTCTCAGCTGAATACTGAAAAGAAAAGAGGAACTGGGGAAAAGGCTTAGAAACATCTGGCTGTCATGATAAATGCTACAAATAGACAAATAACCAATAGACATTAATAGTGTTGTGAACAGCCACACCTATAGCTCTTAAATAAGGGTAAGCTAGGGTAAAGTAAGGGGTATTGTAATTTGATTTAAATTCTTCCCTAATATTTGTAGAGAGAGTTTGGGTAGTTTTCAGCCGTTGGCTCTGCCTGCTACATTAGTTTTATTTATAATCACTATTAAAAGATAAATTCACTTGTTTTTACTGTGGCTTTCAAAATTGGGGAACTGAATGTAGCTACTGCTGCTATTATGAATGTGTTAACTTTAAGTAGCATCAAAAAGTATACAATGTATTATAAACAACAATTACAAATAAGACATGCTTATTACTTGGTGTTCCTTACAGTATATAAAAGCTATCTGATGTAAAAATAATAAATCTGAGACATAATTTGTCTTTTTTTAAAACGACTGAATACCTAATGTTTTTGATTTGGCTGAGCGATAAAAGAGAACCAGCTCTTCCACATTTTGAGTTTTTGTTTTTCAACCACAACAAGAACAATTGGCAGAGGCTGTATCATAGAAACACTTTGTTTGTTAAATTTGAAATCTACTGGCGACATGCCGATATATAGCTAGTTTTCAACATGTTGCATTCAGATATCAAAAGGGAGCTGATTACAAAGAGACAAAGACTTTCCATTGGGAAATTTGCTTGGTCAATTCATAGGTAAAGATTAAAAAAATAATAGGACACTATAAAATGAAGGTTGACATATAGTGAAATGTACTTTTATATTATTTGTTTCTTGATAGTTTCTTCTTAATTTTTTGGAAGTATGTATTGTTTTGTCTTGGTAGAGTGATACAGTGCATCCGGAAAGTATTCACAGCGCATCACTTTTTCCACATTTTGTTATGTTACAGCCTTATTCCAAAATGGATTAAATTCATTTTTTTCCTCAGAATTCTACACACAACACCCCATAATGACAATGTGAAAAAAGTTTACTTGAGGTTTTTGCAAATTTATTAAAAATAAAAAAAACTGAGAAATCACATAAACATAAGTATTCACAGCCTTTGCTCAACACTTTGTCGATGCACCTTTGGCAGCAATTACAGCCTCAAGTCTTTTTGAATATGATGCCACAAGCTTGACACACCTATCCTTGGCCAGTTTCGCCCATTCCTCTTTGCAGCACCTCTCAAGCTCCATCAGGTTGTATGAGAAGCGTCGTAGCACAGCTATTTTAAGATCTCTCCAGAGATGTTCAATTGGATTCAAGTCTGGGCTCTGGCTGGGCCACTCAAGAACATTCACAGAGTTGTCCTGAAGCCACTCCTTTGATATCTTGGCTGTGTGCTTAGGGTCGTTGCCCTGCTGAAAGATGAACCGTCGCCCCAGTCTGAGGTCAAGAGCGCTCTGGAGCAGGTTTTCTTCCAGAATGTCTCTGGTTATTGCTGCAGTCATCTTTCCGTTTATCCTGGCTAGCCTCCCAGTTCCTGACACTGAAAAACATCCCCACAGCATGATGCTGCCACCACCATGCTTCACTGTAGGGATGGTATTGGCCTGGTGATGAGCGATGCCTGGTTTCCTCCAAACGTGACACCTGGCATTCACACCAAAGGTTCAATCTTTGTCTCATTAGACCAGAGAATTTTCTTTCTCATGGCCTGAGAGTCCTTCAGGTGCCTTCTGGCAAACTCCAGGCAGGAGTAAAACCAACGTCTGGCCACTCTACCATACAGGCCTGATTGGTGGATTGCTGCAGAGATGGTTGTCCTTTTGGAAGGTTCTCCTCTCTCCACAGAGGACCTCTGGAGCTCTGACAGAGTGACCATCAGGTTATTGGTCACCTTCCTGACTAAGGCCCTTCTCCCCCAATCGCTCAGTTTAGATGGCCGGCCAGCTCTAGGAAGAGTCCTGGTGGTTTCGAACTTCTTCCACTTACGGATGATGGAGGCCACTGTGCTCATTGGGACCTTCAAAGCAGCAGAAAATTTTCCTTCCTTCCCCAGATTTGTGTCTCAAGACAATTCCTTTGACTTCATGCTTGGTTTGTGCTCTGACATGAACTGTCAACTGTGGGACCTTATATAGACAGGTGTGTGCCTTTCCAAATCATGTCCAATCAACTGAATTTACCACAGGTGGACTCCAATTAAGCTGCAGAAACATCTCAAGGATGATCAGGGGAAACAGGATGCACCTGAGCTCAATTTTGAGCTTCATGGCAAAGGCTGTGAATACTTATGTACATGTGCTTTCTCAATTTTTTTATTTTCAATACATTTGCAAAAATCTCAAGTAAACTTTTTTCACATTGTCATTATGGGGTGTTGTGTGTAGAATTATGTGGAAAAAAAATGAATTTAATCCATTTTGGAATAAGGCTGTAACATAACAAAATGTGGAAAAAGTGATGCACTGTATATTGCTCTACTTTCCCCTATTGTATTATTAATAAGTAGCCTTTGTCAGAATGCCTAATCTCACAGACTTATCACTGTTTATAAGGTATTATTGTATATAACTTATCCCCACCTTCCCTTCTATATCTATAACCTCAGGCAATTAGATGTAATAAAAAGACAAGCACGAGTTAGGTTACACATAAAATAATGTATTATTGATAATAATCATAAATAATAACAATATGCAAAGTACATTTGAATATTGACAACCATACAACCTGATTAAATGGTGATATGTAGTTTCAGGCGGCACACAGACTTGTAGTTATTTAAAATGTCTCTAGTTAAAGCATCATTGGTGCTCAGCTTTCTTCAGAACAGGCCGTATGCCTGTTCCAATATGGCTGCTAAGCTGTGGTCTCCATTGTGTTGTCTTCATCATCAGAGGTTAGTAAGAGATGCTTCTTTCAGATGTTAGTAAGAGAGATACTTCTTCATCATGTGTTGGTTAGTAAGAGAGAGAGAATGTGGTTGAGCAAGCAGATTTATAGATTCTCTGTCCAACCCCTAGAGCCAATAGGACATCATGGTACTTAAAAGCTTCTGATCCAAGCCAATTCCAAACAGCCATGCTTCAGACCAATGGGGGAATACAACATCTTAAAACCTGTCACCCCCCAAGACCATATGTTAAAGTAACCTGGCTTCCTTGCGGGGGTTGAAAGACTTTAGCAGAGAAACACTCACCAAACTGGTTTAAAGCACACCCCCCCAACTCTGTCGTAAAATTCAAAGAAACTCAGTCGTAAAAAGGGGTTGGGGTTGCGGGGGGGGGGGGGGGGGGGGGGGGGGTTCGGTGGTTGGACACGAATGCCTCTCACCAAAGTAACACTAAATTACATTGCTTTGCCTAAATTACAAATAACAACATACAAAATATTTATCAAGTTATATACAAAATCTCACATCACAACATGTATCTTTATCTGTCCCTACACATCTGATTTGTAAAGTTCAAACAAAATATCATGTCCCTTCCACTTTGTGTGAGTTATGGTAGCAACACTCTGGACTGACCAAGCCTGGCCTCCTCCTTATTACACTCTCAAGACATTCCTGGGGTATATATAGGCACACTCATGACAATGGAGAGACATAATCACTCCGTCATATTCTATGTATGGCCCTGGGTCTTCTCCCATGGGAGACACTCAAGGTTTATACTATGTCCAAACTACCTCAGCGGGCACCTCTCAATCTTGAGTGGCAGCAGATCTACACAGAGGACCACCTGTATTGCCGAGTTCCTCACCCTTTCACAGAGAGAGTTCAGCTACCCTGTGCAGAAACCTCATTTTGCCTACTTATGCCCTAGGTAGAGACTGAAAGTAAGAGATCTTGAGTTACATTACCATAGGTGAGGATGGGTGGTGGGGAGTGATTGGTGAATCAACAGCTTCATCCATGTACTTAGTTCCAGTTTCATCTTAGCGGTCAAGTACCACATTTGTTAAACTGCTGTTGCACTAATCTTTGCTCAATCTCATGGTCACGGTTTCCCTTACTTTGGAGGTGTTAATTTTCATCCGCACATTATCAACAATAAATTGTTCCTGTGTACACCAGAGATCACAGTCTGACTGAGTCCAAGACAACAACACCATTTTCCAAGCAGTAGAGGTGCAACCCTTAGATTCTCACACTGGAATCTCTCAAATACCTGGTTATGCCTTGATATCCTTCAATGAAAATCATGAACAAGAGAGGAAACAAGATGCAGCCTTGGTGGTGCTCATAGTTCATATTGAAAAGTCTCGACTTAATACCAATTAGGTGAACACAGCTATCATTTTACAAATACAGAAACTGAATGGAATGTAGTAGTGGCCTTAGAAACCTGTACTCTTGCAGCACCTTCCACAGGAACCAAAGGGGTTACACAAAGCATATGGACACAGGACAGGCAAAATTCCTCAAATATCTGTGCAAGGATAAAGAGTTTCTGTTCCTTGGCTAGGACAGAATCCATATTGATTCTTCTTAATCTGCACTTTAGCTGTCAAACAGAGTCTGCTTTCCAAGGAGGCTGCTGAGTGTGGGCCCCTTTTAGGTGGAATGCACTACACAACATGTGACGGTGTGTTAACCCCTTTAAATATCAAGTACTGAAAGCATTTCTGGTGGATCTCAGCCACTCCAGCAGCCATGTTACTAAGAGGTCTTTACTAAACCCCAACCAGTGTTTGAGGCACTGCCTCCTCCAAGGATAGCCAGTAGTGTGCTGCCTGACGTAGCCGGTGCTGTACAAAGGTTTTTTTTTTTTTTTACGTACCAACGTGAGACATCAAATGGATGAGCTACTCTTCAGTTTGCGAGGTATAAAACATCTGCGTTTCTTCTTATATGCATTGTACTTCTTGATGAGCTTTTACTGATTATCATCTGTCATGCACAGAGCCCATCTCTACACCTTAAGACCAAATCAAACCTATTTGATATTACTAGATTGAATCCCTGGCCATGTCACATTACGTAACTGGCCTTCACAGGAGCACACCACCATCTGCTTCTGACTTACAAAGATTACGTAAATGAAGGCTATGACTGACAATCTCTGGCAAAGTCACGTAATGTGACGTGGCATTAATACTTCTTGGAATGCCTCTCTTTTTTTATATCATGAAATCATTTTACCTTAGGGGTTCACCAGTTATTTCCAACACACCATCACAACAAGGTTTGTCTAGCTCCACAGAAAGTGATTAGTTGATAGCTTCACACCTCTGTTTAACGGGGTTGATCATTAATCTTTGGTCCAAGATACTTTGGTACCAGGTACACATATGAGTGACCTTGTCTTCAAACAGTGGTGTTTATTATAGACAATCGATGACCAACATACAAATCCATTACCAATTCAGCACTCAAATTCCTCCCAGTCATGTCCCACTGGGTATCTCTAGCAACGTGAGCTTTGAAGCCTCCCAGTAGGATTGCACAGTCCAAAGATAGTAGCCATTAAAGCCCAGAATCCAGTATCTCTAAAATGGCCGAATAATCTAAATAGCTGTTGAGTACACTCAGTCAAACAATGGCCATGTTGAGGTGAACTGGGGGTTTGTGAGAGGTGTGTTTTTCCAGTGATAGTGCTATATGTAGAGATGAGCCTAACTATATCCATCCAGTACTTTTGAACTTCCCAGTTCTTTTTCTACCAGAGAAGTTAAATTCCAAGGGTCTGTCCTACTCACCCAAATGGCTTTTACACCTGACCCATGGCAGCTCTACTTGGTATTTACAGACTGAGCCCATCTGGGTGACCTTTGCTTGTTGGCAAACACTACTGCCAGGCCAGGCCAGGTTTTAGGAGTAGGTCTCAGGATCCATATTTCAGTCAAGGTTTAATTAGAACATTCATGAGGGTCAAATTATACAGGGTTTTTATTTAGGCGCCACCTCCATTTAGACCAGTCTGCCATGGGAACCTCTAAAGTATGTTACTTATGTAGAGTATGTGTGTAATGGCTTATATTATCTTTCCTTTCCCTCCCCAGGCTTTGGTCATCGCTGGAATTTCCCTTCAGTGCGCAAATCTATATGGCTACATCCGCTGCAAAGTTGGGGGAAAGCATGTCATTAGCACTGCTGCATCATCTTTTCTTGGTCAGCATTTTATCCAGAGGGTATGAGAAACTGATTTAGAACATTGTCCTTTAGCAGTGGAAAGTACCGGTTATGTCTCTTTGGTATCACAAGATGAAAACTGGACTAACAGCTTAAATAAATTTATCTTATTGAGAGCAGTCTGTAAAACATTATAGTTATATAGGAACACAATAAAATATCTAGGGGTGTATGAAACTGTACTACTTTATTGAGCACACCCTAGCGATTCTTGTTGTTTAAACAAACCAATTGACAAAAATCCTCACGATCAAGAGAATTGTCTTCTTTAAAATCATTCCTTCAAGCATTACATTAACTGGCAATTGTCATATTTACAGTCTAGTTCATATTAAAAATCAAACTACATTAACATGTTTTATAGTGATGAGAAAGTGTTCATGAGACTCGTTATCTATACACTGTACTTTTTTCATCACAATGTTTTTTTTTTTTTGCAGCCCAACATACTTTTCGGGGAGTTATAAGATAAAGGTATGGATGAGCAAGTCACTTGTTTTGCATTATTTGAATGATTAACATCAGAAAAGAGAAATGTAAACTTTTGTTTAATAATACCTCTCATCAGCCAGTGAGATTTTTAAAGCAGTGAAACAGATACCTGACAAGTAGGTGTGTCAACATTTTTAACAACAATGATGAACCTCACAATGCAATTAATACAAGGATTAAAGGGCGCATACTATTTTAGTTATGGCAGAGTGCCCTGCTAGAAAGTCACGTGATTTACAGGCAGAGAGAGCCCGTGTGCTGTTAGCTATGGAAACAATCCAAGTCCTGAAGTGCAAATTGCATCTCCATTCACTGTAAATGAGATCAGTAGTCATTTTCTTATAAAGAGCTATTCTATCATTTTACAATGTTTGACTTATTTTATAAATATGTTTTGTTATGTTCAAAAGACACTGCCTATGACCAAGCATGGCGTGTATAATAAAATAATGAACAGTGTGCTTAAGAACGTTTGTGCCCCTTTTCTCTCTTTTTTCATTATTTTAATTTTATTTTTATAGGATAATCAAATGTGGCAGATGGATTTCAGCATCACAAGACTGAATTTATTAAGTGTGTCCAACATAAATGGTGCATTTGGATTTCATGCTACAATATACATCAAAATGAGAGAATTCATTAAAGTATATTTTTTATTATTGCAAAAATATCTACTGTTACATAAAAAGGACTGTTTAAAATATTTATTTTCTTTCCAATAAATTAATTTGTTTTGATTACATTGGATCAGTTTTATGTTACATGGACACAATTATATGTTTAATTCTTCATTTCCATAGTTTAGTCTTTTTTTTTTGTTGTTGAATTTGCATTTTGTGGATTTCTTGTATGAATGAATGCTTTATTTGTCGCTCACTTTATGGCTGGAGCAATATTCCTTCACACCTGTAAGGGAAGAGGGGAAAAAAAAGCAATTTAAACAGTTGGCAAATTATAATTCAGTAGCCTTGCTGTACAACAATACTGAAGATTATCCAAGGGTCTTGTAAAAGGTAATACATGATATGAAATGCTAAGAAAATAAGTGTGGCTGTGCTCAGCACTTGACAACACTTAATTGCTAAATCTGCAAGTTTTTGTCTACAGTCAGAATTTTTAGACTGGTTGAGGTGGTTAAAGCCAAAAACAAGTAAGCTGAATAATTAAAAAAAATAATCCTGACTTGTTTGAATCCTGAGAAGAATGACCATATTATACCCAGAAAAAAAAAGCACAACAGAACTGTACAACCTCCTTTTTGTATACGTGTCGCTGTCCAGTAGACTGGAATACAAACTTCCATTTGTAGTGCTAGAAGTGAACTTCATTTAACAGTGGGGGGAAAATGACACATCTTAGTGGCCACTTCCTCTTCTAGCAATGAGCTGCGTCTCTCACATTTGCTCTCAAACCTGTCTGTCCTAAATGCAGTACAGCGGGGCTCCCACATTAAGACGGCATTGGATCACACCAGCGCTGGTTTTGGTGGTGATGTACTTCTGCTTATTAACTTTTTGCGTCTTAATATATAAATGCTTCACTGGAGTGAGAGCAAGTGACAAGTAAAAGCATTACATTAATCTGAATTCACTCCTCTGTTCTTGGAACCGTACTAAGACATTTCTAGCTTTGTTGCATAAAACATTATGATTTTAAATATGCCTATTGACAGAGGTCCCAAGAAGGGACTCCCCCAATCTGAAATGACATGGGGACATCCTTTAGCAGGGCGGCACGGTGCTGCAGTGGGTAGCGCTGCTGCCTCGCAGTAAGGAGACCTGGGATCACTTCCTGGGTCCTCCCTGCGTGGAGTTTGGACGTTCTCCCCGTGTCTGCCTGGGTTTCCTCCCACAGTCCAAAGACATGCAGGTTAGGTGCATTGGCGATCCTAATTTGTCCCTAGTGTGTGCTTGGTGTGTGTGCCTTGCCCGGGTTTGTTTCCTGCCTTGTGCCATGTTGGCTGGGATTGGCTCCAGCAGACCCCCGTGACCCTGTAGTTAGGATATAGCTGGTTGGATAATGGATGGATGGACATCCTTTAGCATTCAAATAGTACTCTGTCATATATAGTTGAAGTCAGACATTTACAAGACTTGGGGTGAATTCTTTACAAATCACTTCACAACCAGATTTTGTACTAAACTATAAATTTGGCATATCGTTTAAGTAATTTTCTCCAACAGCGTTCACAGAGTATTTCACTTTTTATTGACTATATCACAATTCCAGTAGGTCAAAACTTTACATACACTTTGTTAATATCTGGCAGAATTGCCTTTAAATTGTTTCACCTGGGCCAAACATGAGTAGCCTTCCAGAAGCTTTTTAATATAAGTTGCTTGAACTTTGGTCCATTCCTCTAGACATAACTGGTGTAACTGGGACAGGTTCATAGGCCTCCTTGCTCACACACACTTTTTCAGTTCTGCCCACAAACTTTCAATCGGACTGAGGTCAGGGCTTTGTGATGGCCATTGCAATACCTTAACCTTGCTGTCCTTAAGCCAATTTGCCACAACACTGGAGTTATGCTTGGGGTCATTGTCCATTTCGAAGATCCATTTTTGACTGAGCTTCAACTTCCTCTTGAATTGTTGCTGCAGTATATCTACATCATTTCCTTTCCTCATGATGCCATCTATTTTGTGAAGTGCACCAGTCCCTTCTGCAGCAAAGCACTCCTACAACATGATGCTCCCACCCCGATGCTTGACAGTTGGGATGGTGTTCTTTCACTTGTCTCAGTGTGGTGCTTCAGGAACAACACCCGCAAAACTAAAAACATGGTCATGGACTTCAGGAGGCACTGAGCAGAGCCAGCCCCTCTATACATCAATGGGGACCTGGTGGAGAGGGTCATCTCCTTTAAGTTACTGGGAACTTGCATTTCAGAAGACCTGTCCTTGACAACAAACACTCTAGCAGTTGTCAAAAATCCCAGCAGCGACTGCATTTCCTGAGACTTCTCAGGAGAATGCAAATGAAGGAGAAGCTGCTGTTGACCTTCTACCACTCCACCACCAAGAGTGTTTTAGCATACTGCATTTCAACATGGCATGATGGCTGTACAGCAGCAGACAGGAAGGTCCATGGCAGAGAAAATCATTGGCTGCCCTCTGCCCTTCCTGGAAGATCTCTCTAGTGCCTCCTCAGAGCAAGGAAAATCATTAAAGACCCTTCCTATCCTGGCCACTCACTGTTCATTCTACTGCACTCCAGCAGGCGGTTTTATCCTTGGGCCATCAGAATTTTAAACTTTAAAAACTCATAGAACTGTTTCAATTTGTTTTTGTATGTATGACGATTAGTTTAGTGAATATTTTCTGTCCCTTATTTATTTATGTATGGTACTAGGGGGCTTCGCTCATCAACTCCACCGGCCCGCGCTAAACGCCAGCCACTTCGCATCTCTGCCACTCACGTATGTGAATTTCACTTTCACCAAACAACAAATCTTTTAATTCTCGCGGATATACCTCTTCATTGGGAAGAAGCACTACTTTTCCCTGATGGCAACACGAATTAGACAATCTACAAATCTCCGACTTTAAGTTTAAATCCTAACAATATATTCGATCTCTTTTCACTGAGTAATAATTTCCGTTTGTTTGCGCTATGCGATTTTTACTATCATTTTTTTGAGACTTTTGAATTTTAGTACTTTCATTATCTCTAACCTGCTCTGCATGTGTATCACACCAACGTTTTTTAATTCTTTACGACGTTCTACTTTGTCTTCTACTCTTTTGTCTTTTATTTCTGGCCCCAGGCGTGGTTAAATCTCTTGGCACAAAGTCTTGTCGCGCGGGACATGAAAATATCTCTGAAAAAGTCTCATCTCAGGATTTTTTTCTTTATAATAGAGATTTATTTGTCATAGGAAGCGTGATTTTTATATTTGTTCGTTATTTCATGCACTGCTTACACTTGTAGCTTTCACAATTTCATTGTACTGGTACAATGATAATAAAGGCTTTGTTCCTTCCTTCCTTGTCCACTTGTTTCCTCCAGCATCTTCACAAGGTCCTTTGCAGTTGTTCTGAGATTGATATGCACTTTTTGTGCCAAAGTACGTTCCTCTCCAGGAGGCAGAATGCATCTCCTTCCTGGGTGGTATGATGGCTGTGTGGTGCCATGGTGTTTATATGTGTGTACTGTATTGTTGTTTGTACAGATGAACATGGAACCTTCAGGTGTTTGGAAATTGTTCCCAAGGATGAACCAGATTTGTGGAAGTCCACAATTTTTATTTTTTGATGACTTGGCTGATTTCTTTTGATTTTCCCATTATGTCAAGTAAAGAGGCAGCAAGTTTGATGGCAGGCCTTAACATACATCCACGTGTTGACTTCAATTGGGCTAACTGGTTATCAGAAGCTAGTTGTCTAATTGCCTAAAGGCTTGACATCATTTACTGGAAATTTCCAAGCTGTTTAAAGGCACAGTTATTAAATAGTATGTAAACTTGTGATCCACTGGAATTGTGATATAGGGTCTGAACACTAGTGGAAAAAATTAATAGATGTCTTAAATGATATGTCAAATTTATAGTTTATATAAAATCTGTGGAGGGGTTATAAAGTGAGTTTTAAAGAATTCAATCTAAGTGTATGTAAAAGTCTGACTTCAACTGTACCGCAAAATCAAACCCACATCATTTTCATAGCCAGATTCCATTTTTGACACCTGGAGAAAGGATCCATGGATTTTGGTCTTTTGGCCCACCCCCTACCCCCTAGTTTTATATTTCTCACCATAGTTGCAGCCCATTTCCTGAGTTAAATTATCAGCGGCTGTACGGTTATGCCTCTCTGTAAAGTTAACTAACCCAAGCCCAACTGTTTACTTCTGTTCAAGTCATGTCCGGGGCTGTCCACTCTTTTCAGCACCATTCTTTTTCCAAAGACTATGTTTTTCTACAATAGATAGTCATTCTAAACTGTTTTTGTTTTGTTTATGCAAATACTTTTTTTCTGTTCACCTTTGTCCAACATAAACTAATTAGATTTCCAGCACAGATTAGCTTACAAGATGAAATCCTCCAGAGAAAAACAAACATTTAAAAATAACATTTTCTTTATTGTAAGTTTGGATATGCAAGTTTGCTCTTCATTACTGGTATTAATCCAAACAGCAGCCTTTTGAGTTTAAAACAGATATCTGAATGTACAAAAAAAGCTGCAGAATTATGGCATGTTTTATTGTTTCTTTATCAGAACAAAGGAAACAGGAGAATGCAAATGCAGTGAGCTGTATACAGTGGTCTTTCCTAATAGTACCTGATGTCATATTTTAGAATGTTGTGTGCTGCTGGCTATTTGTTGCCTTTGCTACAGTTTCTATCAAGAAGTGTTCAGGTTTGGTAAGTCTCTTCCTTGACCTCATTCCCATCCCCATGCTTACCTTAGCTGGCTTTGCTTTCAGAATGTTGCTATAGTCTGACCATTAAGTACTGCTATCCCTAGACATAGGAGCACTGTATGTTGGTCACAGTGAAAATGCAAAAGTAGGGATGTATTCCATTCCTGGTGTCTAGGATTTTACAATACTGTATATTTTACATGAAAATGAACTTGGAGGTTATTTGATTTTGATGTTCTTCACAAAGCACATTTTATTTCTTTCTTTTGTACTTACTCTGAATAATATTTCTGTATGCAACAGTTGCAGGAGAATCTGGACATTCTGTTAAAAATGACTTTCCTTCATCACAGCTCTTCCCTGTAAAAACAAAAAACAAGAAGCAAATTGCAAAGGAAGTGGATATGTGCTGATTTTACTAAAATAAAATTTTCTGAAACTAAAATTAAGAGGAACTCAAAAACATTGTTTTCCTTGCAGTTCAAGTTCTTAAAATGAGTTCCAAAAGAATTAAAACCATTATTATGAGTGCCTCAACAAAGTGTTGGAATACATGCATGAACGAGAGACTTTGTTTTTTGACTTTAATATATTTTTGCAAACTTTTCTGAAGACCCTTCACTTTATCATTATGGGTCATTAAGTGTAGATTGATGGCCAAAACTAGGAAAATGCATCCACTGAAAATTAATTCCACAATAAAGTATGCAGAAAGACAAGGGGTCTGAAAATGCTCTGAATCTACTAAAGGTTAACTGGCCATTGTAAATTGTCTCTCTGAGATGGAGTGTAGAGGTGTGCATGAGTGGGCTCTGTGATGACACCTTACCCAAGGTTAGTTCTAATGCTGCTGGGGTTTGCATATTTCCCTGGAATGCTGATTTGGATTAGCTATGCCTGAGAGTGTTGTGTTATCTCCTGCCTGTCCTTGGGTGGGTATTAGCTCTTTGTGACCAGGAACTGGGTGAGCAGATTAGAAAAATGCAAGGATAAACTCAAGCCCATTTCACCAAAAGGTGGGTTTACTGATTTTCTGATCCAGAACAAATAATTATTTTTGTTTTCAGAATGATTCTCCTAAAAAGTTATATCAGCCCAAATGAACTAGTTTTTGAAACAAAATCTTGAAAACACCATTTTCATTTCAGCACTGTCATGTATGTACCCTGCATCTCCACTTTCAACCTTCTATTTCTGTACTGTTTTATTAGAGCAAGTTCCAAAAAAATTATATATTTTTTAGTTTAAACTGAATGATTTACTTAAAAAAATATGTTTTAAATTAGGAAACATGCAGACCTCTGGTCATCTCATAAACAAGTTTCCAGCCTTGATATCTTGTGAGTACAAGCAGAAGCTGCCATTCTGTCACATAATTGGCATCAGCGATTTCCTCCACACTCTACAGATGTCGCTGGTCTTCTTTTTCTTTCTGCCACTTCATATTTTCGATCAGTTTACCTTAAGAAACACGCAAACCCTGATAACTTTGCAGAGGTTGCTGCTAGCACAACTTTCTCCTTCAGCATTGTGTGTCACATTATATGCAATTAAGATGTAAGTCGAGGTTCTAACCCCAGTTGGTCATGCTGCCGGAAACACATAATCAGGCAACTGGAGCACTTCCGGGTGCCCTATATAAGGGGCCAGCAGACAATACTCCGGGAGCCAGAGTTGGGAGGAGGAGGACGAAGCTTGCCGGAGGGAGAGTGGAGGAGAGAGAGAGAGAGAGAGAGAGAGAGAGAGAGAGAGAGAGAGAGAGAGAGAGAGAGAGAGAGAGAGAGAGAGAGAGAGAAAGAAAGAAAGAAAGAAAGAAAGAAAGAAAGAAAGAAAGAAAGAAAGAAAGAAAGAAAGAAAGAAAGAAAAAGAAAAGTAAAGCGTATTGGTGTGCTTGTTGGAACTGTATAAATAAAATCACGTGTGCTTTGGTACTTGTGTCCTTAAGTGTCTGTATGTGATCCGGGCAGGGATGTTCACAATACATAAAGATACAGTAATCCCTCGCTATATCGCGCTTCGCCTTTCGCGGCTTCACTCTATTGCGGATTTTATATGTAAGCATATTTAAATATATATCGCGGATTTTTTGCTGGTTCGCGGATTTCTGCGGACAATGGGTCTTTTAATTTCTGGTACATGCTTCCTCAGTTGGTTTGCCCAGTTGATTTCATACAAGGGACGCTATTGGCAGATGGCTGAGAAGCTACCCAACTTACTTTTCTCTCTCTCTCTTGCGCTGACTTTCTCTGATCCTGATGTAGGGGGATTGAGCAGGGGGGCTGTTTGCACACCTAGACGATAGGGACGCTAGTCTAAAAATGCTAAAAGATTATCTTCACGTTGCTACCTTCTGTGCAGCTGCTTCCTGAAGCGACATGCTGCACGGTGCTTCGCATACTTAAAAGCTTGAAGGGCACGTATTGATTTTTGATGTTTGTTTTTCTCTGTCTCTCTCTCTCTCTCTCTTTGTCTGCTCCTGACGGAGGGGGTGTGAGCTGCTGCCTTCAACAGCTTTGTGCCGCGGTGCTTCGCATACTTAAAAGCCAAACAGCCCTATTGATTTGTTTGCTTTCCTCTCTATCTTTCTGACAGTCTCTGCTCCTGACGCGCACTCCTTTGAAGAGGAAGATATGTTTGCATTCTTTTAATTGTGAGACTGTCATCTCTGTCTTGTCATGGAGCACAGTTTAAACTTTTGAAAAAGAGACAAATGTTTGTTTGCAGTGTTTGAATAACGTTCCTGTCTCTCTACAACCTCCTGTGTTTCTGCGCAAATCTGTGACCCAAGCATGACAATATAAAAATAACCATATAAACATATGGTTTCTACTTCGCGGATTTTCTTATTTCGCGGGTGGCTCTGGAACGCAACCCCCGCGATGGAGGAGGGATTACTGTATAGATATATGATTGTGTGTTTGCTTATCATTCATTTAAAGCTAACCTTGACAAGTCCAACATAAAGCATATACATGAATTTCATAACATCTTAGTTACCAATTAACCCAGTGGAAACATCTTTGAGGTGTGGTAGTAAACTGGCGTACCCCAACAGACCCAACGTGAATACACCAATGACATACAACTGTACATAGATAGGCATTGACAGGCCAAAAGCTGATCCATATCCCGTGCACTGTGAAGCAGCAGTATTAACCACTTTATCACTGGGCCGCCGATTGATTTGATCATCTTCAGTCATGTGTCCCCCACCCCCTTTTCAGAAACACTGCTTTAGGCCATGTCACAGATACTTACTACTATACACATGTAACAAGGAAGCAAAGAATGCTGGGATTCTAAAAATTTTGGGTGTGCCATATATTCAAAAGCATAAAAAGTAGTGTTGCATTGTGAACATAAGAAAGAACATTCCACCAATCAATCTGTTTGTACCCAAATGCAAAAAAAAAAGAAGCAAAAACTCTCTTCCAATCATAACACTCACACAGCTTATCAAAAAGTGTGTTAAACTAAACTGCTGCCTTGCATAAGACAAAAATTAAATAACTGATCAAAATATCTGATTGCTAAGTGCAGTCATCATAATATTGCCATGTGTACAGAGTAGAGTGATGCTCCTACTTGCATGTCCAGCCAATATGTAACACTTTACCACTCTCCAGTGCTACAATAATTAAAAATGTAATAGAAACATGTTGTTACAATCAAACTCACAGACAGAAAGAGATTTGTATGTTTGACTTGCAAAGAGTCAAAATATTACTGAGTTAAAGATGACTTAATAATTTAATCATGGCTGGGTATGTGTGGCCTGCATCTTCAAGACAGAAACATGAGCTTAACTTACTGGCAAACAGAAAACCAAAATCTGGTCCCTAATCATCGGCAAAGCTGTTGTGTCAAAACTGTTGTTAATAAGGGATTAGCAAATTCATTTGATTTGTTTGGCATACCTATTTGTGGATCTAAAGGCACTTTCCCAAGCAGTGGAATGTTCAGTTCCTGGCACATCTTCTCTGCACCCCCAGTAGTCGGAGGAAAGATCTCAGAGCTCTTCTACAAAATAAATGAAATGCAGTATTATAATGGGGCAGTTACTTAGCAGAACTAAACTCCACAGTTAGTTTACTGGGAAAGGAACATTTAACAGATATGGGAACTTATGTTATTAAGCTTTTTAAACGGTTTTAGTAGTGTGGTTAGTTTTCAAGCAAAAATGTTTGGTCTGAATCAAGTGCCCTCTTCTACGTAGTGGCGTGCTGGGGAGGCAGCATAAAGAAGAAGGACGCCTCACGCCTGGACAAACTGGTAAGGAAGGCAGGCTATATTGTAGGCATGGAGCTGGATAGTTTGACATCTGTGGCAGAGCAACGGACACTGAGCAGGCTCCTGTCAATCATGGACAATCCACTGCATCCACTAAGCAGTATCATCTCCAAACAGAGGTGCAGCTTCAGCGACAGACTGCTGTCAATGTCCTGTTCCACTGACAGACTGAGGAGATCGTTTCTCCCCCACACTATGCGACTCTTTAATTCCACCCGGGGGGTAAACGTTAACATTATACAGTGGAACCTCGGTTCACGAACGTCTCAGCACACGTACAAATCGGTTTACAACCAAAAAGTTCGCCAAACTTTTGCCTCGGTTCATGACCACACACTCGGTATACGAACAAGCCAGTTTCCCTTTCGGTTTGTACATGTTCAGTCTCTCCCTGTGTATTTCCTGTGCAGCGAGCAAGAGAGAGAGAGCGCGCGACACACACACACACGCACACACACGCACGCACACACACACACAGGCAGCACGAAAGAAACAGACGCACACACACAGGCAGCGTGACAGAGAGAGCTGGACGCATAAGGTAGGAAGGCAGTTAAAGAATGCACTGGGCTTGATTTTGTTTTCACTTCTGTTTACAGCGATCGGTTCGTACTGTGCATTGTTGCAATGTTACTTTTCTTGGTGGTTTTTTAATTTCGGATTTTTTCAAATGTTCATTTTTTCCCTGTGCTTAAAACTCATTAAATAAAGTGTTTTTAGCCAGCGGTTGGTAGCGCTATAGCGCGAACTATTGCAGTGTTAGTTTTCTCTGTTGTTCAAGGTTTTCTCAGTGATATTCAATGTTTTTACATTTAGTTTATTATTACGCTGTGCATTCTATGGTTTAACTATATTTGTGCTTAAAAACTTCAAAAAATATATATTTACATACAGTTTGTATGGTCTGGAACGGATTAATTGTATTTACATACAATCCTATGGGGGAAACTGCTTCGGTTCACGACCAAATCGGTTTACAACCAGAGTTTTGGAACGAATTATGGTCGTGAACCGAGGTTCCACTGTACAAAGTTATGGTCTGTTTTCACCTGCATTTTTATCACTCTTTAATTTAATATTGTTTCTTTATCAGTATGCTGCTGCTGGAGTATGTGAATTTCCCCTTGGGATTAATAAAATATCTATCTATCCATACAGTCAGGTCCATAAGTATTTGGACAGTGACACAAGTTTCATAATTTTGGCTCTGTATGCCACCACAATGGATATGAAATAAAGTAATCATTATGTGATTGAAGTGTAGACTTTCAGCTGTAATTCAAGGGGTTTACCAAAAATAGCGTATGAGTTGTTTAGGAATGACAGCCATTTTCTGCACATGCCATATTTCCAGGGGCTTAAAAGTATTTGGACATTTCACTGACAAGATGTTCCATAACCAAGTGGGAGCAGTTCATTAATTATTTAACTATTAAGCAGGTAAAGGGTCTGGAGTTGATTCCAAGTGTGGAATTTGAATTTGGAAGCTGTCACTGTAAACTCTGAATATGAAGTCCAAAGAGCTGCTAATGCAAGTAAAAACAGTCAATCATTGGGCTGAAAAATCAAAACAAACCCTTTAGAGCAATAACAGAAACACGACAAGTGGTCAAATCAACCATTTGGTAAATTCTTAAAAAGAAGGAAAACACATTGGTGAACTCGGCAACACCAAAAGGTCTGGAAAACCACATGAGACAACTGTGCTGGAAGATTGCATAATTAATGAAGAACCCCTTCACAACATTTAGCCAAAACATGGGAGGTAGGTCTATCGCTGCCACAGTCTACAATCAAGAGAAGACTTCATGAAAGTAAAGACTGAGGGTTTATCACAAGCTGCAAACCACTGGTAAACCTCAAGCATAGGAAGGACAGATTAGACTTTGACAGAAACATTTTTTAAAAGCCTGTCCAGTTCTGGAAAAAATCTCTTTGGGTAAAGGAAACTAAGATCAATATAAACCAGAATGCTGGAAAGAAATGATTATGGAGAAGAAAATAAATGGTTAAGGATCCATTGAATAGCACATCATCTGTGAAACATTGTGGAGGCAGTTTTATGAGATGATCATGCCTACCTGTGAACGGAAGTCATTCGCAAGTGTTTATTGATGATAGGACTACTGGCAGAAGTAGCAGGATGAATTCTGAAGTGCACTCAACTATATTATCTGGTCAGATTCAGACAAAAGCTGCTAAAGTGATAAGTGACAGGACAACACTTCATAGTACAGATGGACAATGAGCCAAAACATACTGTGACAGTAAACCAAGTGCTTTCCAATGCAAAATAGTGGAATATTCTTCAAAGGCCAAGTCAGTCAACTGACCTCAACCCAACTGGACATGCTAAAAGACAAATGATGGCAGAAAGTCCAACAAGCAGCAACTTAAGACAACTGCAATAAATGCCTGACAAAGTACCACTAGAGTGGAAACCCAGCACTCTGAGATGGCCATGGGTTCAGACTTCAGGTATTGACTAGAAAGCATTTCAACCAAATATTGAAAATGATCATTGTATTTCTGATTATGTTAGTTTGTCCAAATACTTCTAATTCCCTGAAAATAGGCGAACCATGTATAAAAATGTCTTGTCTTTTTTAAACAGCTCTTACAATATTTTTGTTAAACTCCTTGAATTATAGCCGAAAATCTATCACATCTTGATTGCTTTGTTTCAAATCCACTATGGTGACGTACAGAGCCAAAATTATGAAAATTCTGCAACTGTCCAAACACTTATGGACCTGCCTATATTCAGTTTGTGAAGAAATTATATTAGACTGAAGCAAAAGTAAAGTAAAGAACCCTTGTATGTTTAGTGAGAACACCTACCTTACATTTTGGACATATAAAAATACTCATATTCTCAACAACACCAATAATGGGCAAGTTCACCTTCCGACAAAAAGTGATTTCTTTACGAACATCTTGCAATGAGACTTCCTGTAAGAAATAGGTAAAAAATATATAAAATTTAAAGTAAAAGAACTTTTTAACATGTAACTATTGGTTTACTGGCTTTTTGTCTCCAAGCTAAAGTTTGGTGAAACAGTCTGGAAGAGTTTCTGCTGTTCCATATTCTGAGCTAAGGAACTCAGTTGCTTCAAAAAAGAAAAGAGCTCACACAAGGGATGGCTGAGTGGTTGTACATGCCACAGAATAAAAAAAAGTCATTTTTAAACAAAACTACAGTGAAAAAGTCAAAAGAGTAAAGGGCATAAAATAATTGAAACATTGGGACACCGTAAAAAGATAATAGAAATAATTTCAAACTTTTCTTTGTTTTAAACAAGTTAATTAAAACTACAAAATCCTGTGAAATATTAAAAAAAAAAAAAATGTTCAGGCCTGACCTGGGGAGTGGTGATAATCACGGCTCCATCAATCTGTGCTGCACTTAGGTACTGAACGATGGAAAGATGTTCATCTGATGTCCCAGGTGGAGTATCAACAATCAAGTAATCAAGACCACCCCAGTCCACATCTCGCAAAAACTGTTTGATCATACCTAGATAATCATACACACACACACACACAAACGAAAAAAAGTATTTTTGCTAGTATTGCATAAATATTTATTATTTTAAAAAACAGGTAAAGCTCAGAGTAAATACTGCAACAAACAAAGCCTATCTACTACCTATATACTCCTTAGCTTATCTATAAATACTCCCTTAAATTTTGTGTTAAGATTCTGAAACCTGCAGTATGTGAGAAGTTACTTATCATGAATGACATCACATGTAAACTGATAAAAATAAGTTTGTATAGTTCCATGCTGTGTGTCGTTTCGCATATAGGGTGACAATTGTTTCTGATAATGTCTTGCTATACAGTTTTCTTCCCTAGAAATATGAAGCTGACAACTAAAAAGGGTGGAGTCATTTTGCAGTAGGACACATTTATGAATATTTTTCATAAACATTACACAAAAAAAAAAAACTATTTCCAGATTGAATGTTGATAAGAAAAAAAAGATGTGAATTACATTTACAGTACTGTACAGAGAAACAATGTTAGCAAAGTTCATTTGAATGTGTTACACACCGTTAACACTAAGCATGTTTGAGGCTTTATGTGAAGCTTTCTACGTTGGACTAGAACTGCTCCATTTTGGTACTGATGAAGCTCTGCTCAATGTGTTTTAAGTTTGTCTCCCCTTTAGTAGTTGATGCAAAACCTGTGTTACACGCATGTGCTTATGGAGCAACCTAAGGGCTTAGGTAAGTGTAATTTACTGCTGAGACAAAATGGGACACTATCTAATAACACTCGTCTCCTTCTGCAGAAAGGAAGATTGACACCTCTTCCAGTCTGACGTCACTTCAGGGTTCAGATCACCTGGACCCACCTCTTCCTCCCAGGATTCCTCATAAAGGGGACCGACACCATCTTAGAAGCAGAATGTCTTCAGAATTTACAACTTATCATTTGTGTAGTACCACATGTTTTTTTACGCCTTCTGCATATCTTAATATACGGGGTTTGCCTTCAGGTGCCTCAGACCCTTTATCTTGTACCTTTTTGTCTATTTACACCTGATAACACGGATTATCATTCCTCCACTATACTATATCCAACATGTTTAAGGGTAACATTATATGTAATTCAAAATTACATTTCACCTTTCCTTTATCTGACTTAAGCAATACTTGGGAACTTATCTAGTTTACATGAATAAATATACAATATGTTAATCTTGCCTAACCTGGAAAGTACTATGTGAAAAGAAATATATAGAACTGGAAAACATTTAAAACATTACAAAAAGAACAACAAACCCAATCAATTTTCTTATTCAAATTGCATCTGGAACATTTTTTTTTATTTGGAATCAGTAGCAATACAAGAAGACAGTCAATCTGTTATTTTTCGCCTGATGATTTGTGAGGTGCTAAACGACAACAGGATAACCTCATGACAGATTAAACACAAGTATTGATTCTACAGCAAGGCCTGAGTTTTCACATTAGGATGTACAGTATGAAATAACAACAGTGGCTAAGTCAATCTCATCAGACCGATTAACCCTTCTACTTTGTATCTGTAAAAACAAAAACTTCTGTATACTGCTTTGTCACGTCCTTTGAGATTGTGTTCAGAGGGACTGAATAATACACTTTTGCTGGTAAACAACCAAGGCTTTGTCTTGTTCTTTCACTATGCATCATTTCAGTTCAAGGCGAACATGAATGTGGCAGAGTTCAAAAGACACAACTCTGAAAAACCAAATATACACGAATGGTATGTCAAAAAGAGTTATCCCACTTAAACATCTGCCAACATCAAACATGCAGCGTATTATCCAAGTTGAAGAGGCGTACCTGCAAAAATAACCAATGCCTCACATTCTCTGACCTGACTAATGTTATTTTCTTCTTTGTTGATTAGGCAGTAAAATATTTTTCACAAATTGTGATTATTCATATGTCACAGGTCACAAACACTATTATTTTTTAGGAGGCCTCTGCCAAACTGAATCATTTTGACTGTGAATACTTCCAGTAACAGACTTACTAACTTACACTTGATAGACACATCTGGCAAAGACTCAATAAGGAAGTGAAGCTGGTGATAATTACTATGGGCCAAAAATATTCAAAACAAATGTCGTCAGTCATTCTTGCACTTTGATTTTTCCACAGCATATGTAATAGGTTAGAAAATGTGCCCATATCTACTTATTTTTATTTATTTTACATTGTTCATAATTTTAACATACTGAAAAAAATGCAATGCAAAGATTACATGCATATCTTTACTTAATTGCTAGACATGTTTTGAAAATACCACTTAAATAATCAATGTAGGAAACTCCCTTATAAACAACAAGCCCACAACTTGCAATCATGTGATTAACCAAAACACCCAAGCATTATATGAGTCTACTTCCTTACAGGCAAGGAGTCCTATGTTTCATTTCAGGGCGTTTTTAATGAATATGATGCCCTCTACTGTTATAAAATGATTTTTCTATTTTTATATAACCAATGGTTGCTTCTGAGAAACAGCTCTTGCTTTTCACCTTTGAAGGGAAAAAAAAAAACATTTCTATTGCAGTCTACTATATAAACAATACATATTTAAATATATAAACCACCAGTCAAACGTTTTAGAGCACCCCTATTTTTCCAGTTGTTATTACAAATTAAGCATTTCAAGTAAAGTGAAATAGTACAAAGTGGTAAATTGACAAAGATTTTTAGAAAGTTTACTAAAAACTGAACACAATGTAATTTCATGGAATCTGTTGATTCTCAGACAGTGGTCTGCTGGCTCTATTGTGGCTTCAGAGAAAAGACCTACACTTTCAAGGCTTACAATTGTTTGTCTGTCTTCCTTTGGCAATTGCCTTTTTCTCACCATTTTGTTAGCACTATGCAGTGCAATATTGCCTGGATAAGCTTCAGTGGGTGCAGCAGCAACAGTTTGTTCCAACACGTCTTTTATACAGAAAGTGGGTTAGTGAGTAATCATCAAAAGTTGAGACACCCGTTTTTGACTACATCAACTTTCAATCCTTAATTAACTTTCATTACTGCAAAAATGCTGCAACTTAATAACCCATTACTTGTTTTCTGAAAAGGAGCCTTTTTCTTTAACTTACAGCAGTTCAGCTCCTAGCTGCTGTGACTTCTCTGAAGTATGCAAGTCCTTCTCAATGGATTGACACCCTCTGTGCATCAGATGGGATGAGCTCTGATAAACCTCTTACAGTTCAGCTCTTACCACTGCACCATTTCAAGTTATTAACTGAAATTGAACTACTTAAATTTCAATATAAACTAGAAAAATGGGGTGTTTAAAAACTTTTGACAGGTTGTGTGTGTGCAGACCGCTAAACAATTATTGGCATTGTTTGCTGTTGTATGCTAATCTCACTAGTCTCAGGAACACCTGCAAATAAGAATCACATTGTACTTTGTACACATGAGAATATATTGGGAGAAGGATATTGAATTCAGCATCCTTGTGAGCACTAGAAAAGGTACCATGGAACAGAAATATAAGATTACTACATTCATCTAAAGTACAATGCATTGAATATGAAACCTATATATTTACTTACAAATATTACATTACAATGTAAATGTCAAAATTACAAACCATTCTTTTTTGGACCCCGCCAGATAACGGCATCATCTGGACTACCAAGCAGGAAACCAATTGACATCACTGATAGATTGTCTTCAACATACTGAAAAAGAAAGTTTAAGAAAAATGCTGCATTTGGTCAACTAACTAAATGGTTAAGACTGATACTGTCCCGAACAAAACATACACACACATGGAATTGAACCATGATATATCCCAGGTCACACATTTTGCACTGAGGTAAGTGCCAGTGGTCAGCTGCAATCCCATGACTTTTGGATTAAAAAGGCCCTCAGAAACAGTTTCTCAACAATAGGAGCAATAGAAGAACTTCCATTCTTAGCTACAGAGAGACCTCCACACAAATAGAGTGCTTCCTTGTGGCATCAACTGGATTCTCTCTCATATTCAGGCCCCACCTTTCTGTACAGCCACTACAATTGGCTAAGCAAAAAAGATGGCAACATTTGACCAACGCTTGACTTTACCATTGAAAGCTTTAGCCTTTAGACTGATTTGCTACATGATCATCAAATAGCAACTTTAGTTAAAAGCTACAATTCAGAAAGAACATAAAGTTAAATAGTCTGGGTCTAGACCCAAATGTGTACATTCTTGAGTGGGATGCTGGTAAGAGGAAACATAACAGGCTACCAAATAATGATTACATCAGTTATCCTTTGCTATATTATCCACTAAAGTATAAGTATGCAACACAGCCAAAAAAACGTTAAAGGTGATCCCTAGGGTATTACAATGATACAGAAAGTATTTTCTGGTATGACTTGATTGCAACTCATCTCGTTAGACCAGTAATAACACTAAAAATTGTGTAAAATATCCAGTCAATGTATAGGCACATTGTTGCGTTGACAGGATCTCTAATAAGGTCACATGGGTAGATTTGCTATACATTTTACATAGCATTTTAACATTCATTTTTGGAATTGTGCTGTGCAGATTTTTATTACCAACCTGCTAAATCATTACTTGCTTCTAAACTTAGTGGAACTCTTTGTAGTTTGTTAAATAAATAAACAAATAATTACCACTGGAGACCATCCTGAGCCACTTTGGTGAACCTGGAAACAAAAAATATATGTCATTACAAGGATTCTGTGGTCTAACAGAATTCAACAGATGGTTTATTTGATTTACACAATGCAACACTATAAAATATCTTAAGATACCTATATTTGTACATAGTATTATTGGTAAACAAGTAATGGTGAAAGAATTTGAAATATTTCAATAAATCCATGTACTTTAAATACAGTCATTCTAAAAGGGTGCCTGGTTAAGACTGGAATTTGAAGACAAAGGGATTGTCACAAGAGAAAGAAAGAAGCCAACAAAGTCCTGGCAGTAAGAAAAATCTATATCCCATTTCTATTTAAACCAGAACAGAAGGTAGTACACTACTGGATGGTAGAAGCCAATACATTTTTAATGAATGACATGCAAATAAGTTACTCCATGGGAAAAAAAGGCTGAAAAAGCTTCAACGAGGTCCTCTATATCATGAATATAGACGCAGCACAGTTTGTTTTCCATTCTGTGAATTTTGTATTTGTATTCTACCATTTCTCATTTGTGTTATCTGTAGAATGAATCCTTTTATAGACCTTCTTAATTTCAATCCAACTTCTTGATTTGTAGATACTACAACACTATCTTTTCTCCTACCGATTACATTTACATTGTACGTATATAAGCACACACATACAAATATACAGTACACCCCCAAAACTCGCGGGGATCACGTTCCTAGAGCACCTACGAGTTGTGAAAATCCGCGACTTTTGGATGTGGTTTAAAAATGCCTTTTAAATGCCTATTTTTATAGTTTAAACCCTAAATACAGTATGCCCCAAAGCACTTTAATTTCGTTGTAAACTCAGCTTAATACATTACCTAAAAACAGAATGTAAAGGTAAACCCGTATACTGTACAGTACTGTACTGCTATGTCTCCCACGGTGCTAGAATGTAAAATACCGATGTTACCTCTATACGAACTGTAATTCATGCAAGCGCGTTTTCTTTGGTATTCGCTGTCGTTTCTTTGTTATAAGTAGAGTAAATACATAATAACTTCATTTAATTCAAATACAGTAAAATGTACGGGTACTCACCAATGATGAATGATATTGATGATGATGATGAAGTAGCTGTGCAGTACGATGCAGAGGATTTAAAACTCCTCGGGTGGCGCCTCTTCTTAGGGCGCTTCAGGAGAAGTCGTATCTTTGGGCAGGTCTTCTTCTGGTGGGGGTTCGTGCTGGCTTTTCTTTATAGGTTTCATGAACATTGTGATGGGAAGTTTCTACATTGTCTCCTGTTATGAACTGCTGGTACAATTTCCGTGCTTTCTCACGGATGATGTTACCGTCCAAGGTGATGTTCTTCTTCCTGCAGTCAGTGATCCACAATGGCAAGGCAGATTCCATCCCGACGATATTTTTATTCCTTATGGTCGTTAACTTTTTGGCACTATCACAAAAACTTACAGATACGGTACTCCAGATCGTTGCTTCGTTCTTCTTTATGTAGTGTGCAATGCTTTTATTCATGCCATAGTGGCACGCTACTGCAGCATAACTTTTAGTTCCCGGAGCAAATCCAGTAGTTCAACATTCTCCTGGAGTGTTTTAAACTTCTTCTGGCGCTTAGGCTCAGTGCCAGAAGCCTTAGAAGCAGGGCACTTCAGCGACATCTTGTGCGTTTAAGAATAACAAAATGAATACAATAGCAAAACGGAAAACACGAGGACACTCAGCTGGAGATGCGTCACAGGGCAGCAGTCAATCAGTAGCAATGAGAAATGAATAACGCTCTCGGATTGGCTACTTTCACCATCCCAAACTGCGTTTTCCTCAGCGGTGGTAAACCCACTCACCTGGAGACGCATTAAAGGGCAGCAGTCAATCAGCAGCAAGGAGAAATGAATAATGCTCTCAGATTGGCTACTTTCATCATCCCAAATCACGTTTCCCTCAGCGGTTGCTTCTTGTTCACTCTACAGCACAGTATTGCCACAAAAAAAGGCATAAAAATTTCAGAGGATATTTGCGCTTTCCGCTAACAATTAATAGTTAGGCTCTAAGGAAAAATCCGCCAACAACTGAGTCTGCGACTTCGCGGGGGTCTACTGTACATGCATTCTGCACTTTGAAAAACACATTATGTTCCCCAGAAATTATACTGAATCAATTTTCTCTCTTTGTTCAGTTTGTACATGCCATTTGATGTGCCATGTTTGAACAATTTTTGACTCTTCTTCTTGTTATAAGATATACTCCAAAGCTTAGCGAGTTTAATTCAAACTACCTTTAAGGTGATCTCAGCTCCTACAATAGTAAATGTTAATATTTACTATGAAGCAGTAAAGGTCTTGGTTGACTATCAACATCATGTGTCAACGATGTTTTCATTTTTCTTTGTTGTACAGTGTCTTGCAAAGATATTAAGACTCTTTAAATATTTTCAAACATGCCTTGGTTATTTTCACTTGAAAATCTATTTTAGTGTAAATTCACATTCTCAAAAATTACAATTTAAAAGACAAAAGTAAACTGAAATATGCTGCATCCATTTAGCTTTGGTAAACCCCAAGTTTTCAGATGTGACAAAACTGTCCTATTAAGAAAATGGTTGCTTTATCATCTGCCACTGCCTTCGAACCAGTGAAATTAATGTTACATTTTCTGAATAAAACCTCCAGTTCACTCAGAACAGCAAAACTGACAAAGCTTTCTAAAGAAGTCACTGAAGTGATAAAAATTACAAGATTAGGCAAATACTACAGAACTACTGTATGTCTGTAATGTCTGGATCACCATCTGAGTACTGTCAGCTTAAAAATCAGGAAGTAGAAGATTTATTACACTGTCTAGACAACAGCTACAAAAGGAAATCTGTGAAAATTCAGCAATCAAAAAGACACTTATTAGGGAAGCCACAGAGTGGCAAAAAGTCACTTTAAAACATTTTCAGAGTTCAGTGGCACACAGTGGATTAAAGGCAGTTTACTCCACAATATCAACAGGTAACTCAGGTGAATTCATAATTATATATTTAATAATTATGGATTACTTTGTGTAAACCTTTTAATTTGTGTTCATCAATATTCATTTACTACCAATTTTTACACAAGTTATTTATACAGATAACTTGGACCTAGCACTTTTGACATAACTTAATTCAGTAAAATAGTTCTGTTCACTGCACTTTTTAAACCAAATACGCACCTATTTGCACCTATTCTTAACCTCTGCTGCTTGCTTTTTATGACACCTTATCAAAAGCTTTTTTAAATGTATACAATACAATGGACACTACTGATATTTAAAGTTTCTGTTGTATCCTCATAAAATACATGCAAGTAACACAAGATTTTCTACAAGCCTAATCAATTGGATATCTGGTCATGCTGATGTACCATGTGTTTTATGTAAATTAGGCCATTGGTTTTGAGTGCAATTATATTTTGTCAAAGAATACATCCTCCTTATTTTCAGCAGCACAAAGGATGATGCAACCTTTTTGTCAATTAAGGTTAGATTGTGAACATTTGTGATGAACCACAAAACACCAGTATTATTTGTCATGCTTATAACTATCATAAGTACAAGAAGTTAAAAAAAAAAAACAAAACTACATACATTTACCTCAAGCTTTTACAATAATTTGAGCTAGGTTGTTGAGCACCTATGCATCTAAACCAATCCCGCCATCTCTTTGGCTGAAGGTTCTTATATTCTTATTTTATGGGGGAAAAAAAAAAAATCTATCCAAGGCCCATTCCTACCCTTAACACTAGAATTACCAGAGCCTACGAAAAAAACTCGTAGATCCGGCCCACCTTAAATTGCTTCTTAAATCCATTCGCACCTCTCCGCCAGTGTCTTTTGTAATCTAAATGTGCTGATAAACACAGCTGCAAGCTATTCTATTCCCCCCAACGACTTAGAACGTGCACGAACTTCTCCCAGCTCATGCCTTGATTGATTATCTGGGAGTGAAGTGGAGTTTTAGAGTGGAAATAATAGATCGTTATTTGGAACACATGCATTTCATGTGTGTTCCGTTTCTACAGTAATCTGTGTAAACACATTGTTAAAACAGAAACTTTTTCATATTTTAGTAATAAATGTTACAAAATGTAGGCATAAACTATAAAAGGTGTGACGCCTGAAGTCCAAAGATCAAATAAACACTTTCACAAAAGGTTCAAGAATGATATGACAGCTTCTGTGGCGTAACGCTAAGATTTGCTGACTCAGCGTGCAGCAGACTTGCCGTGCCTCAGAGACCCGAGTTCGATTCCCCGCTGGGGAAAAAATTTTACTTTTTTTTTTCTTTTTAACCTTCACCGCTCTGCCTGCCTGAACTCCCTGTCTATCTATATAGTAATAACAGTAATTTTATTATTATATAGCAGCTTCCCTGTCTGCCTATTATGTAGTGCCTTTCCTTCCTATCTGTCTATATCTCTATCCCCTTAGCTGTTTTTTTTATATATCTATTACACAGTGCCTATGGGGTGCCAAACAGGCAATTACAATCATTTTCGGAATATATTTAATTTAAACTGGATTGGCTACAATGTGACTTTGTAAAGAAAAGCAGAGTTCTAGTGCCAAAAATAAAACATATGTAGAAAAATACCTATTGATTATTAGGCCAGTCAAAATTATAGAAAAAAGGGAACTACACACTACATTCAAAAACAACACCTAGATATTTAAACATAAGCATCCACTTATAAAGGTTTCCATTTTATTTGAAATTTTTTTACAGCTATTGATAATTGGTCATGTAATTTTTTTCTGTAAATTTAAATATTTTGGTATGAATATTATAGGCTTTTGTTGTGCTTTCTAATTTCTAGTTTATTGGATCATGGACCTGGCTTGTTATTGCTTTTCCTCTTGTAAGGTAAACCTTTTTTTGACCTTGTTTTAAATATTCCTTGAAATAAACTCTTTAAATAGAGAACAGAACCCTGAATTTTGGGTCAGGGTTTTCATAATTACTCGATGTTTATTTTTGAGAATTAAAAGTTCGGCTTATTTTTTCCTGTGCAGGCCACGATGCTTGCTTCTTTGTTTTCAGAGTCAGGCTTACTTTGTATTTTTTGAAGCTTACCATATGTTTATTAGAACCTTGAAGCCTAGTTCTGAAGGTAAAGCCTGTTTTGTGATCAATTATTTATTGAATATTTCAAAATGGGGAAACAAAATTGCAAAGAACATTTATAATAGGAACCATACCCTGACAATGCCCCCATACCAGGTAAACCTCCTTTTGAAGTTTTGAGGAGCCCTGTATAGCATACCAACCACCTTAACGGGTTAAAAAAAATATGAATGTAGAGACTATCTATTTAGTAACTTGTAAATCTAGGTTCGCTGATATTGCTCCTAATTCACTTTTCATTCATTTCCTCATTGACTGCTCATTTATTGATAAAATATTGAAAAAAACAACTTGGGCTCTTTCACAACTTTTCCCCTTTTTTTTAAATCTTTCTTTGTATTTTTTTAACCATTCCTGTTATACGGTATTTTTTCTCCTTTACAATATCTTTTTTAGCTTCTACTTTACTTACTTTACAGTTCTCTTCAATTTTATGCTTCTAAATTTTAGGATGAACTTCTGCTACATTGTATGCAAAATGCTTTTAAACCTATGCCACTGCTCAACAATTGCTTCACCCTTAAAATACTGTTCAATACCTTCTCGAAATTTGACCAACCAAAATTAAATTTAACAGTTTTAGTTTTTAATATGCATCCTCTGCTTTGGCTAATAGCCTATCCACCCCTCAAAGGAGAGCTCCCACCTGTGTACTAAGAGGCAACACACCATACAAGACTCTCACCTCTGGATCAAACCCACATTAATAACCTTTCGTACTTGAGTCACACTCTATCACTACGCCTCTTTCTGTGGACTGGTTTTGAGGTCAGCTGTTGAGGATCACCACCCCTGTTTACTACCACTGAATTATAAGAGTCACTGGCTAGCTCAGCTACATCCTGAAAGTGAATGGTTGCTTCGAACTCTGGGGGTTATTGTCTCTAGACAGGTGTGTACTTATTGTGTACAAACATGACTCACCAACCTTAACCTCTACCTCTCTTGACAGAAGTCTCCTTCTGGGATACTTTAGGTGTCTACAATGTCTCTTTCAAGTAGTGGTTCTTACCCTGTATTCCTCTAAGGTTCCCTAGTGTACCATAAGAATATGTGAGGGCCCCCATACATGGACCAGTATATTTACTCTCTCTCTACTTTAAAAACAAGCATGCAAGACTGTAGCTAAACTTACATTTATTAACAAAAACATACACACTACTAGTGCAATTACACACTGTTCTAAAAAGCATTATACATAAATAATCGACCATATCAAAAAATAACATGTTTGTATTAAATAAAATGTACAGTGATCCCTCGCTATATCGCGCTTCGCCTTTCGCGGCTTCACTCCATCGCGGATTTTATATGTAAGCATATTTAAATATATATCGCGGATTTTTCGCTGCTTCGCGGGTTTCTGCGGACAATAGGTCTTTTAATTTCTGGTACATGCTTCCTCAGTTGGTTTGCCCAGTTGATTTCATACAAGGGACGCTATTGGCAGATGGCTGAGAAGCTATCCAGCTTACTTTCTCTCTCTCTCTCTCTCTCTTGCGCTGACGTAGGGGGGTGTGAGCAGGGGGGCTGTGTGCAGCTGCTTCCTGACGGACATGCTGCACGGAGCTTCGCATACTTAAAAGCTCAAAGGGCACGTATTGATTTTTTTTATCTGTCTCTCGCTATCTCTCTCTATCTCTCTCTCTGTCTTCCTGCTCCTGACAGAGGGGGGTGTGAGCTGCCGCCTTCAACAGCTTTGTACCGGCGGTGCTTCGCATACTTAAAAGCCAAAAAGCCGTATTGATTTTTTTTTTTGACTGCTTGCTTTGCACTCCTTTGAAAAGGAAGATATGTTTGCATTCTTTTAATTGTGAGACAGAACTGTCATCTCTGTCTTGTCATGGAGCACAGTTTAAACTTTTGAAAAAGAGACAAATGTTTGTTTGCAGTGTTTGAATAACGTTCCTGTCTCTCTACAACCTCCTGTGTTTCTGCGTAAATCTGTGACCCAAGCATGACATTCTAAAAATAACCATATAAACATATGGTTTCTACTTCGCGGATTTTCCTATTTCGCGGGTGGCTCTGGAACGCAACCCCCGCGATGGAGGAGGGATTACTGTATCTTATTAGTGCATGAATTTCTTAATCATAACATATAATGAGAAGGAAAACAAATACAGAACCTGTCATAGATGATATTTCTAATGAAAACAAAAGCTGCTCTCTACTCACTGGGCTTCAGTACAGTTAGGTCCATAAATATTTGGACAGAGACAACTTTTTTCTAATTTTGGTTCAATGCATTACCATAGTGAATTTTAAATGAAACAACTCAGATGCAGCTGAAGTGCAGACTTTCAGCTTTAATTCAGTGGGGTGAACAAAACGATTGCATAAAAATGTGAGGCAACTAAAGCATTTTTTTTTTTTAACACAATCCCTTCATTTCAGGGGCTCAAAAGTAATTGGACAATTGACTCAAAGGCTATTTCATGGGCAGGTGTAGGCAAGTCCGTCGTTATGTCATTATCAATTAAGCAGATAAAAGGCCTGGAGTTGATTTGAGGTGTGGTGCTTGCATGTGGAAGATTTTGCTGTGAACAGACAACATGCGGTCAAAAGAGCTCTCCATGCAGGTGAAAGAAGCTATCCTTAAGCTGCGAAAACAGAAAAAACCCATCCGAGAAATTGCTACAATATTATGAGTGGCAAAATCTACAGTTTGGTACATCCTGAGAAAGAAAGCAAGCACTGGTGAAATCAGCAACGCAAAAAGACCTGGAAGTCCACGGAAGACAAAACTGGTGGATGATCGCAGAATCATTTGCATGGTGAAGAGAAACCCCTTCACAACAGCCAACCAAGTGAACAACACTCTCCAGGGGGTAGGCGTATCGATATCCAAGTCTACCATAAAGAGAAGACTGTATGAAAGTAAATACAGAGGGTCCAGACCAGGTAGCAGTCAAAATTATCTTAGCTTATTTTTCCACAGCAAGGTAACATTCTAGTAAAGTGCAGGCAACTGTCTTAATTAATGTTTACATCTCTCATATAATATGATTCGTTCCATATTGAAGCATCAATAACTGTATTTCAATACAGCTTTTTATGAAAGAGGTTATCTGTAAATTTGTTGAGTACAGCAAGACATAACACATGTACATATTCCAATTGCCGTATCCCACTCAAGTCTTCTGGTTTTCACAAATGAACTTGGTGCAATGCATGGTGAAGTTTTTTGTGTATCCACACAATAATATAAAGTCAAGTGGTTAAAGATCTGAGGAAAGTTGGTCTGCAGTTTCTTCCTTTAGGGCTTTTTTTGTATTTTTTATTAATTACATCCTAGTTGTGAGAATATTTTATTCTTGTATATTCGCATTTGTGATCCTATGCAGTTTTCACAGTAATCACTAGGAAAGTATGAGACAAGCGAAAAATTTGTTTTGGCATGTGACATCTTTACCATTTAAGGTTTGTATTTAGGAACACTAACTTTTTATTTGCTTTTCATTTAAAAATATTATTCATACAACACTAAATATTAAGATGCTGGAAAGATGAATGAATGAGCATTAAAATGGATAAGCTACAAAGCAGGGCTCCTAGGTAAAGAAATTAGAAGTATAAAATCTCATAATTAAGTTTTAATTAAATAAGTTATTCCAACCACCATTTTTCTTACATACCTGTTCTCCTTCTAAACCCATGATTCGAGGGATTGATGGTCCACAGATATCAATGTCAAGTACTGCAACCTAGGATATCAGAATAAAAAACATAATTATATTAAATTTAAATACTTATTTTCTAAATGAAAAAAATGCATCTATTTAAAGAGAAAAGCACAATTGCTTATGCAAGAATAGTCTAATTCCCATTTTCTGAGAAACGATATTCATTAAAGATGTTAACCGAGCTACTCCACCATCAATATACAAGGACTGATTAAAAACTCTTATGTCTGAAAAGGGGTATTTTCTTGTTTTAGAAGAACTAAGCCAATATGGATGCTGACATTTTCAAAATCAAAAAAATTGTGCTATCACTGAATTTCTAATGTGACCATTGCAGCTTTGGAAACTCAATCTTACCTACTCAATGCATATGTGGACTAGTCCCCTTCATATGCCACAGTCAATGGATGAGCTGAAGAACTGCATCATGGCAAGATGACTCTCAAAAATAAACTAACATCTGGCCAGCTTTCAGCAATTACTGACTGAAAATGTGTTACATGAAATGGGAGTATGAGATAGCAGACACTACAGGGAATACCGGTAGTTAGGAGTCAGCTGAATCCATTGTTCATGAGCAATTACATATAAGCAAGTTCCGTGAATATTGGGTGCCAAGAATGTTAGCTCCTAAAATGAACCATCAAAAGAAATCAAACCTCTATCTGATAAACTTGGACTGAGAGAATTTTAAGAAGTGTTTCATAACTGGAGATGAAACTTGGACAGATCATCATGGCCCTGTAATGAGATGTGTTATGACCATGGCAATGCAGAGTTTTTTTTTTAAAAACAGTGCAGCTCACACTCCATAGGTGTGCATGTTTGTGCAGCCCCAGGATATTGGGACTAATTGCGCTAGGTTTTTGTGGGTCACAATTAGGACACCATGCTCAAAGAGGTATAAAGACAAGCCTCAGCAGGGAAAAGGGGATGAATTTAAAAAAAAAAAAAAAAAAAAAAGAACCACGAGGAGGAGGCTTCTGCAGGGAGCTTGAGTCAGTGTGATGGTGAGAAAGCTGGCAGTCCAGTACCCCATGGAGGAGTGAGCAGTCGGCGCTATGGGGAAGATCAATCCCCATTAAGCACTTACGAAGGAGCAAGGGATGCCAAGAGGGTCATCCTAAGCACCCAGTGAACCCCAGAAGGGGATGTGAAAGACTATGGGAAGGGGGAGGATGGGGCTTGGCTCTGAGCATCATGGCAGATGCAGATGGAGGCAATCATGTTGAGAGCTGCAAGAAGTGACCGCGGTTGCTGCCGTCTCTGCCGGCTGCAAGACCTGAGCAGGGTGAGCTGGGAAGATGAAGAGTGGAAGATGCACTGGACTAGGAGAGTAATAGAGAGAAAAAGAAAACCAATGTTTGCACAGTTCGTATGTGAACAATTTTTTGTGGAGTTTAAACTTTCATGATTCTGCACTGCACTGTACTGTATCTGTTTTTGAACACTGTGACTAATAAAAGCATGAAGCACTTTGTACCTTACTCTTGGCTGTAAGGTGTCTTCATTGTACTGGCTCATCTTAGTTCATGACTATCAAGGGTCCCATGTTCAAGAAGGTTACGGCAGCTGCAGCCAACCCAGACCATTACAGGTCCAGAATCCAAATAACAATCAAAACAATGGAAATATAGTGATTCTCCAACACCAAAGAAATTCAGATTTCACGCCACTGTGAGCAAGATCATGTGTCCAAGGTTGTTATGATGCTCAGGTTCTAGTCAATATTATCTGCTTATTTATGTTATACAAATTTGTTAATATTACCTGCTGATTCACTTTGTTTTTTCAGAGGATAAAAAAAGAGGTAAAGGAAGCTGTCAAATATTTGTCTTCTGCTTGACAATAGTCCCATTTAGACATGCTTGAGTTGCAAATCCTGATTTGCAGAACTGTGGATGGAAAGTGATTCCATATATACCCTCGTCTACATATTTGGCCTCAAGTGACTAACGCCTGTTCCCCATTCTGAAATGTTACTACATCTGTGGGAAGTGCTATGCTGATGATACAGACATTAATTCAGCTATTAAACAGTAGCTTCACAAGCAAGTCAAAATGTTTAATCTGAGAGGCACAGAAAAACTTGCATAAATTAATGATAAATGTATTAGTGTTTTGTTGATGTTTAAACAAATGTTTGGATTTTACTGGTGTTCCACTTAATAGTCTCAAAACCTTTTAATCACCTCGTGTGTCAAATTACTCTCATCTAATTTTAAAATGCACATCAAGCACATGTGTGAATTACTGAATTTACATTCTAAACTTTCCTGGTCCCCCTGCATGGAGTCTGCATGCTCTCTCTGTGTCCATTTCGGCTGTTTGTTTCCTCCCACTGTCCAAAGAAATGCAGATTAGGTGGTATTGGTGATGCTAAATTGACCCTATTGTGTGTTGTTGGGTGTGTTCACCCTGCAGTGGACTGTCCAGGGTTTATTCCTATCTTTTTTACCCCAAGCTAGCTCAGACAGGCGTCAGCCCCCACAGCAACCCTTATCTGGATTAAACAGATTAGAAAATGACATGACATTCTATACTGAACAGTGTTTCACAAGACTACTGTCTTCTGTAACTCCTGTGTTCAAAACTGAATAAGAATTATTAAATTACGATAACAACTAAACTTTTTATATTAATGCCTCAGATCTTCTTTCAACATGTTATGTTCAAAGCATACAATCATCTAAACATGCAGGGTTTTAGAAACTTATTTGCAATATCCTACTGTAATTCTTTACATGTTATTTCTTATTAAGAATTCCTTGACTTATCACAACTATTCATAAACTATCATATTAATGGTTTATATTCACAAACTTCAATTATTATTTAAATAAAAGGCTTCGTACAGATACATGAAAAGGTATATAAGTACTGTATTAACTAATGTATAGAAGTAAGTGAACCTTAAGGTTCATTATTCTAGTTAATCAAGTAATTCAAACCAGGTGCTAAAATAATACCAGTTTGATCAAATAAAATTGCCAACATAAAGTTTGGGGAGAGTCGTACTATACAGACAAAAGAAAATAAAAGTCATTTTGGTCTTACCTATACAGGCTATTGTAATATACCATGCCATACACCTAATTGACTTTAAACCATATCAGGAAGACTGTAAATGCCCCTCCATCAGGAGAGGATTTTAAAAGCAGAGCAAAACATTTTGAATTTATCTCCAACAAAATCTACGTAACTCTACCTAAATGCTTGTCCTTCAGAATTACTTGTACTCTAAGTAATCTTAAGGTGGTAAGCATAGGTTTTGCTATAAAAAGATGAACACTGATACTCATTAAATTGGCAAAAGCCCATCTGGACTATCCTATAGACTTTGGTAATTTGAAAATGCATCCTTTGGCGAAAACAAAATAAAAAAAAACAAAAAACTATCTAAAACCTATTATTGCATATCTCCAGAATAACCTTATCTCCCTGGCAAGCATACAGTTGTGCTCTTAATGTACATACCCTGGCAGAATCTGGAAGATCTATATCATACTTTAAAAGGAAAGATGACTGAACAGGCAACACACATTTAATTTACTTTTAATGAAATCCACATTAAACTATAAGGCATCAATAATAGCACAACCTTTAAACAAAACAAAGTAATAATGAAAAAAATGAGATGGCCCCTGTTCAAACGTTTGCGTACCCCTCATTCTTAATACAGTGTATAGTCCCCTTTAGTATCATTGATGCCATACAGTCTACTGTGATAAATGTGGATGAGGCCCTTGATTTTCTCAGGTGGTAGAGCCTCCAGGTCCGGTAAATTCTTGGGTTGTCTTGCATGAACTGTACATTTGAGATCTCCTCAAAGTGGCTCAATGATATTGAGGTCAGGAGACTGTGGTGACCACTCCAGCACCTTCACTTTTTTCTGTTGTACCCACTGAAGGGTCAACATAGCCTTGAGTTTTGGATCATTGTTATGCTGGAAGATCCAAGAATGTCCCATGTGCAGTTTCTGCACTGTTGAATGCAAGTTGTCCTCCAATATTTTCCGATAACATGCTGCATTCATCTTGCCATCAATTCTTACTAAGTTACCTGTGCTGCTAAAGCTCGCTCACCCCCAGAACATCAGAAACCAACCTCCATGCTTCACAATAGGGATGGTGGACTTTTCATTGTGGGCATTGTTGCATTCTCTCCAAACACAGCATTTATGGTTGTAACCATATAGTTCAATTTTGGTCTCATCACTCCAAAAGACTTTTTCCAGAAGTTTTTAGGCTTATCTAGATGCTGTTTGGCATATTGTAACAACAACAACATTTACTTATATAGCACATTTTCATACAAATAATGCAGCTCAAAGTGCTTTACAAGATGGAGAAAAAAGACAAAATAAATAAAAATTAGAAAAAGGGAACACTAATTAACATAGAAAAAAAGTAAGGTCTGATGGCCAGGGAGGACAGAAAAAAACAAACAAACAAAAAAAAAAACTCCAGACGGCTGGAGAAAAAAATGAAATCTGCAGGGGTTCCAGGCCACGAGACCGCCCAGCCCCCTCTAGGCATTCTACCTAACATAAATGACCGCAATCAGTCCTCATGGTATTCAGGGTTCTCATGGAAGAACTTGAAGATGACGGTCATGTGGACTTCTGGCCTTTAATCCATCAATATAGGCAGCCTGTTTTGTGGAGTTGGCACAGTAAAGGCTATTTTCTTATAGCTCGACTGTACAGCTCATTTTTTGTTCGAGTACCTCCTTATTGTGCATCTTGAAACAGGAACACCACTTGTTTGTAGGACTTTAATTATCATTATGATTTAAAAAGAGCACACAAAATTATTTGATAATAAATTGCTTCACCTGAGCACACCCCCTAATTAAAAGGAATGTTTTCTGCACGATTACTTATATTTTCCAAACAATGGCCAATATTTTACAAATTCTACCCGGGCATGTAAACTTATGAGCAAAGTTGTACAGGTGTAAGTGTTAGATTTTGCAGATAACTGCTAACAGGCCTAGATGTCTTTCCACAATTGAAAAAAACAAGATTTCATAGTCATAACAAAAGAAGTGTATCAGGTCTTCTGTTTGAAGATGAGCAGAAAAATATGTCATCCAACACGGCAATGTTCCTAAAAATCCACTTAGATCAAATTATTTTTTTACTACTTTATGCTGCCTTAAGATGGCACTACATAAACATGCATGGAAACCGAGTTTTCTGGCTTTATCCATTCTCTCTAGATAGTGTGATCTGCAATCACATTTATACAATTCTTCTGCTTAACGTTATAGTATTTACTTGCACTTGTTCTCTGTTGATAATTCAAGTTAAAACATTTTACAAAAATGAATTAGAAATTGAGAAGAATATATAATCTAAATTAACATCCTCCCAAAAGTACTATATCAGTTACCAGTGCAACCCTATATATGAAGTATTAGAAACTCTCTAATTAGGTATCATGTCATTTAGATATCTCTATATTTATAATTTGCATTCTTTGAACTATTATACCCCAAATTTAATCTTCTGGCAATACACTTCTTCTATATAAAAAACTGGAAACTTTTTCCAAAACAACCTATCCAACTTCCAAATATTATAGAAAGCATCTCCAGAATACATTCCTTGAAGGTTGTTGACTTATCCCTTGATGACTTTGGGAAGTGATGGGAAAAGAATATTTCAATTAAAATTTCAGAAAAGGAATGAAATTGATATTCACAAAATATATTTTAGTTCAATATTTAACTATCAACCATTAATCATTCACATATATCTTGTCAAAAACGGTGTAAAGAGGTTCCTAGGGCATGAGCCAGCCTGTGAATAATGTCATCAAGAACCCATTTTGGGAATGTTCTACACTCTGACCCTTTAATGCAAACGTTTTCTACATCTGTCAGAAAGCCTTGGATGTAAGCCACTCCTTGCACTTTAAAAGCAATATCTAAAATAATGCTACATGGGATAAAAGTCTGCTATGGAAAATCTGCTGTAATATGCAATAAGACAAACTAAGTTCAAGTATATTATCATAGATTAAATGATATTCTTACTTACATCCTACTTATAATACTGACAGTAATACAATACTAACAAAAACAGAGAAAAATGACTTAAACACATACATGTGTACACACACATCAACCCATAACACACTCACACAAGATGCTTATTAGTCTGTCAAAAAGTGATGCTCTATATAAGAGAGAAGTATGATTTGAATAAAAATTTAGAAGTGCATCCTTCTCAGTTTAAGCAATGTAAACTAAGAGGCGAAATGACTGAAGTGTTTAAAAGTCATCAGAAATTTGTATAGTGGATCCCTGTTGTTAGTTTAAAATTAGTTTTTCAACAAGAACATTGGGACTAAGATAGAAACAGAAGGGTAAATTTCACAAAAATGTTAGAATGTATTTTTTCACTCAGAGAGTGAAGTCAGAGAGTTATAAAGTAGTGTGGTTGACAGTAGTACCATTTGGGGACCTTCAAACCTTTGGTATTTTAAAGAAGCTGAATGAACAGGATTCACAATTTTTTTTTTTTTTTTTTTTTTTAGGGATGATCAAAGTTGTTCTAATGTTTTAAAATTAGCTGGATAGTAAGCTCACAAGTCTTGAAGACTGAGTCACAGCACTTCTTGACCCAGTATTTGTTGGGAAATTAAATCTTGTTGGACTACCCTATGCACTGATTATGTGTTTGGTGGGGCAAGCAAGAATGATATTTTTTTAACATTTAAATGTGTTAAACTATGTTCATGTGTTACTTATTTTACTGTTTACACTAGAGCATATTTTTGTTTTTATATGATCTAATTTAAAATCTGAATTTCCATGGCCATATTTGGTTAAAAGTTTCAACATAAGTATTAGAGTTTGGATACTACTGGTTATATAATTTGGGCAATGACAAGGAAGGATACTGCCTTTTCCATCAGCACCAAGTTTATGAAGACAAACAGCAGTTCATCCACAAATTTTGATTGAATATTGTTATGGAAGGTCAAAAAGAATTAAAATATTTGTATTACTATTATCCATGGACTAGTACCACATAAATATTACAGTTCATCAATTAAAATTTTCACTTCATCATTAACAATGTATATCAAGATTACAATACCATGTTTAACAATAGAACAGTTGGAAAAAAAGCCCTATACAAATACAAAAAATAACTTAACAGTCCTAATACTGACAGACAGACAAAGACAATAAGTGTTTGTGCATTTTATGCAAACTCATCTGATAGAGCAAGCATGTCCAATTGAAAATGTTTAACATTTAATAACCAACAATAGTAATTTTATTTACATATTAAGTTATTACCTTTAAAAAGCAAATCTGAACAAATATGTAAATACTTGACAGCAATGCTTAAAGCAAGATCAATTTGTAACTGATTATTCACAGGAGTGCTCTGCTCTCTTAAAATATCTTATGATGGAAAATGCTGTTAGAATACAGACACATAAATAATTGATTTGCTGTGCAATGGAAAGTAAGTATAAAGTTTACAGCATTAAAAGAAGTAGTAAATAAACATTTTAAACTCAAGTACCAAAGTTTATTGTAGATTTGTTAATTAAGACTTTCTGGCCCTTCAGCCAATGAATGAGGCCACCCATTGTTCTTGGCATGCATCACATGTGGTAAAAGACATTTCTTCATATCACTTACAGTATGTCAGGGGTGCTAAACTAAGATCCTCAAGGGCATCCATTTTCGCTAGAACCAATTTCTTAAATGGAAGTGGTTAATAAAACCTGTTATTAATTCCTACAGCTTCTTACTGCACTCATTCTGCCACAACAGGCATTTACAAAAGTTGATTTTCTCTTTTCTGAGAGCACCATCAAAAGGTTCTGTGTACCAGGGCACATCAATATTTCTAAGACATTCAATGTTTCCTTTTCAAATAATTTTTTTGAAACAGATACTAAATGATGGTCACAAAGGTAAGCACAGTAAACATCTCAGTAGGGGGTGCTACCAGCAATGAATATGAATTTGTAATGACTAACCAGAGTGAATCACAGTATAATAAATAAAGAAATTACCTCTTTGGATTCATCACTTGCTAGTCCGTGAGCCAAGTGAGCACTGAAAGTACTTTTGCCTACTCCTCCTTTTCCAGACAGAACAAGAATTTTGTGTTTCACGGTGCTCATTTTTTGTTTTATCTCTTCGATTGCTGTAGAAGGCAGAAGAGAATAGATATAACACAAATTAGTAGAAATGCTGATTACCATCTCACCTTTGTCACTTATTCACTGCATATTTGTGGTTTTACTACATTGATTGTTGAAAATATTCTAACAATCATTAAAATTATCATGTCAGCCTGCTACGTTAAATGAACAAAATGAAAACGGTGAAAAGTTAACAATAGTATATTTAATTTACATGTGCACCACAAACATATCAAACAATATAAAAAATAAACTTGTGTGGCTTACCCAGTGTTAACAGAGAATACTATCTAGCGTATAAGATGATTTTTTTTTTAAACTATTAATGTCTAATAATATGAATTTCTAAAAAGACCAGGAAGTTATAGATAATTTTAAAATGCAAGGAAGCTGGAGAAACTAGTTATTGCTTTTGGACATTTACAACTTGCTAGATAAGATAAGACGTTTTGTTAAGTGTTTTGGCAATCTGTAACTGGGAGGGGGGAAAATTGACCAGATTCGGCCTGGTGTGCAGGAACACTTTACATTCTATTTTAGCCTTCCAAGACTAAAGGAAACACATATTTATAGCTCTAAAAGAGAAGCAGGTTTGAGAAGGCATTTTCCAATTTAATTACCTGCATATCCTCTCTTTGTTGATTGTCCAAAATTACATTTGTGCATCTTTTTTGAAACTGGAGAATAATGAGTGACAAGAACAAAACATGGGCTAGACCAGGATGCCAAATCTCCCTGTGCTAAGTCATTGGAAATTAGGCACCCCCACTTAATGCAACTCACCCTATGGGCCATGCTAGATTACTTCTCGACCAGACCAAAACAGAAAGCCACCTGGGTAGTCCAAGCAAGATGAACTGATTATTACCCAAGCTGTATTAATATTATTTTGCCAACACTCACATTTTTATTATGTTTATTAATTTGGGTATATTATCTATAATACAAAAATAAATGTGCAACTTTCCCTCCTGCCTGGGATTACAGATGTAAAAGAAGATGGGAAGCACTGAACTACAACAGCAGTCAATCCTGATAGTGTTGTTGGTATCTAGGACATTTCTGTTATGGTGTACATACTAAAAAGTATAAAAGGTAGAACAGGAGCACCCTGTCTAAGGCGCTACCACAACAAAACACTCACTAGAGATAGTGGAAGAAAAGAGGCTAATGGCAAAATTAGAGGCCATCATGACAATCTCTGTGCATCCTTTCCATCATGTATTGCCCTGGAACACTTTATTCATAGGCTTATTTGACTTTGGGGTGTCCAGAGGCTATACCAAGGCCTTTTTATTTTTTGCCCACAGCCATCACACTGAGGGGGAAAGAAAAAAAAAAAAAAAAACCTCTTCCCAACTTGACCTTTTTCCCTAGTCAGTTGTAACACATACAATGACTCTTCAAGAACATAATACTGTATATCCAGTGTGCATTTAATGTATAAAGTGCATTGGTCTGCACATTGCTCTTATACAGTGTTTCTCAACCTTGGTCCTGGGGACCCACTGTGGCTGCAGGTTTTGTTCCAACCAGCTTCTGTTTTTAATTGGACTCCTGGGCTAATTAAGTGAACAAGTTCTGTGTTTTAGGAACAATATAGAAATTAGAAGACTAAGTTTGGTTAAAAAGAAAAATATATATTAATTAAAATGTACCAAGAAGTTATATGGTAATAAGTATTTTTAACAATATTTTCATATTGATTTTCATTCTACTTTTCTAGGTGTTCTGTTTAATTAATCCATTATTTACTAATTAGTGGCTCTGATGCTAAAGTAGTTGCAGCCTTTGCTTATTCAGTGTTGTTTGCCAGGGTGTCTGCTCTGCTCATTTTTAATTCTCATTAATAAGATACAACAAAGGGGAAAAACTGCACAGAGAAAGGGCAAAATATGATGAAATCAACAAAAGAGAATTAAGCATTTAAATCTATAGCAAAAGCAGAAATATTTCTAAATGTCTCATAAATGTAAAAATCATGCTGCTGTGCTTTTCTGAATGTAGGATAAAAGAAAAAATAATAGCAGCTAATTAAATGAGATCAGTGCTATCAGGTGTTGTCACTGATTAGGAATCTGGTTGGAACAAAAACCTGCAGTCACAGGGGGTCCCCAGGACTGAGGTTGAGAAACACTGCTCTTATATAATACTTTGCACTTTGTTTTAACTGCGTTGCTCTATGACTTTATGTTCTATGTTGCTGCTGTAGCTACTACCATCTGAAGCTATAATTTTTCAGACTTACTATCTTTTGTTCTGTTTACATGTCACACCTGTTTCTCCACCAAACCTCAAAACTATTTAAATTATTGTTGTGATGTGAGATTTTGCATATAACTTGATGAATATTTTGAATGTCTTTATTTGATTTTTAGGCAAAGCAATGTAATTTAGTGTTACTTTGGTGAGAGGCATTCATGTTTGCCCCCCCCCCCCCCTTTTACAACTGAGCCTCTTTGAATTTTATGACAAGATTTGGGGGAAGATGTGCCTTAAACTGGTTTGGTTAGTGTTTCTTTGCTTAATTCATTTCTTCCCCCGCAAGAAAGACTTAAAGACATATGGTCTTGGGGGTGGCAGGTATTAAGATGTTGTATTCCCCCACTGGTCTGAGGTATGGCTGTTTGGAATTGGCTTGTCACAGAGGCCATTAAGTACCATGATGTCCTATTGGCTCTAGGGGTTGGACAGAACATCTATAAATGTATGTGTTTAACCTCACAATCTCTCTCTTACTAACCAACATCTAAAAGCAGCATCTCTCTTGCTAACCTGTGATGAAGACAACACAATGAAGAGCACAGCTCAGCAGCCATTTTAAACAGACATGTGGCTGAAAGCTGGGCACCAATGATGCCTTAACTAGAGACATTTAAGTAACTAGAAGTCTGTGTGCCGCCTGAACTACATATCACCATTTAATCAGCTTGTATAGTTGCCAATATTCAAATATACTTTGCATTTTGTTATTATTTATGAATATTATCAATAATACATTATTTTATGTGTAACTTAACTTCTGCTTGTCTTTTTACTACATGTAATTGCCTGAGGTTATAGATATAGAAGGGAAGGTGGGGATAAGTTATATACAATAATACCTTATAAACAGTGGTAAGTCTGTGAGATTAGGCATTCTGACAAAGGCTACATATTAATAATACAATAGGGGAAAGTAGAGCAATATATATATTACTCTACCAAGACAAAACAATTATCTAAATAAACCTATATTTTGGTTAAGAGTTACAAAAAAAAAAAAGAAAAGGAACCTCACAGGTCAAGGCATTACTTAGATGGCGAGAATCCTAATTACATTTACATAGAATGAGCATCTTCCAATATTAATCACAATCTTATGTAGTTATTAAACTCAAACAGTCAAGAGTGATGGCAGATTAATATTATTCATCAAGGATATAGAATTCATTAAGCATTAGTTGATGAAGCTTGTAAACATTACTATTACTGGAAAAATAAGAACTCCCAAGCCACACTTTGGTTCTTGAAAAACAAACTAGGAATAGCAATTCTGCGTTTATAAAGCATGATCAAGCCCCCAGGATTTTATTATGACTCTTCCCTTAATTATCACACTGATAATGAAAAACCATAATTGTACAGTAATGCAATTTAGAACACAGGGATGCTAAAAGCCTACGAGGAATGATGGGGTTCCATTAGGCTCCACTAGTTAACAAAATATCGTGGGACGAAGATTAAAAGTAGCTCTAAGAAAAAAATATATCACTGTAAAAGAAACAAAACATTTGTTTTTAAACACTGTGACCAGCGTAACATACTGAAAAAATTAGAAACGTTAACTCGCAGATTAGAATTACTGTTTTTACAGCACGTAGATAATTTGGTGCATTATTTTGATGGCATGTGAACACACTGTAAACATACCTGGGTCTGGTTGTTTGGGTAACCCTGAAGCACATATGGATTGGTTGGGACATCCTTGACATGCCGAACTCTTTCCAGCTTGCTCGCTCTGGGTTCCCGGGCAATCTAAATGGACAAAAATAAAAGGAATTGTGTTTTTAACCAAACTAAAGTAAAAGTGTGTTAAAAGAAACAAAATGCTAAAAAAAGCATAGACAAGGAACAAACTGAAAACAGATCATCTAAGTCAGTAACATACACAGAAATCAACTTCTTACATCCCTTGAACTTTGGCCGGGTTAAAAACTCTTAAATGCTTTCAGTTTATCAAATACCACCATATATAAAAGTTATAACTGTACTTCTTCTGAATTTATTCTGCTTCATATGTAAGAACTGTTCTAACATGACTGTGTTAAAAATTATCAGTAAGACACATTTGAAACCTTAGCTGAAATGACACTATTCGTTACTGCTAACCAAAAACTCACGCTGCGGGGCATCAGTCGGTACATCTGCCATCCTCTGAATTTACACTGCAGGCGTGCTTCCGTGTTGGGTGTTCCAAGGAAACCATCTCGGGTCTGCTGCGATGTTCGCTGGCTAAGAGTTCCACATTACGGTAAATAACAAAAAAGCCTAATCTAAGTAAGGGTGTATTTTACAATCGCCAAATAACGTAACTAGCAAATCTTTGAAGGATATATTGAATAGAATATGCGGACAATGAGCGAGAGTGGAATTCGAAGCTAGGGCGATAATAAAGCCAACGTGCACACCACTGGTTCACTGCCACATTAAAGGGAAAATAAACCGTTACTTTTCGAGCCGACATGCTTTAGTTAATCGTCGCGGCGTGAACCAGCCTACCTCAGCATTAGTAAATTGAGAGAATATAAGACAACAATGAATGGGACAATCATGAGACAAGTAATACAATATAAGAAAGAAAGAAATAATAATAAAAAACAAGATATGTATATAGATAAGGTTTATAAGTGTACAGATTCCAGACTGTATGTTTAGTGGTATGTAACGTAACTAGGGACACTAACACTAAATTTAACAATTTTATTTAATAACGTGGGCACGAGGACAGTGCAGCGGGTTTGTTCAGGTGTTGTAATGTGTGACTTGTGTTACGTGGCCCCACGTAAGTGCGAGTGTTGGTGGGTGTGTGAATGTGCCCAGCGATGCCCTGACACTCTTGTCTTGTGCCGGGATCACTTCAGGATAAACTCTGGCCATGAACTCTGCCGGTATCGCCGGCAAATAGACAATGAGCAGCAGTTATTCGTTACTTACCAGTGTAAGGGAAGCTACAGTGCGTTTACATGCACACACATAATTGGGATAAGGTGAAGCCGGTTAGGACTGGTTTATTAATAATCTGCGATTACACATGGAAGTAATCTTCTGAGTTCTGCTTGGTCAAAACGTTTCAACGTAATTATACTGCACAAGTAAGAGTTAAACGCAGCACCGGGAACCTTGAATCAAAAGCATGACGCCTGTGATAATATTCTTGTGTTTTAAAAAATGTTTAGTCAACCTGGCGCTTTATAAGTTTCTGTTATCAGATTGCTGGCAACACACTTACTTGTTTCTGCTTGGCTGTGTGACTGAGGCCTGTAAAGGATTCGATCTGGTATGTGTGCTTCTTGCTGTACACCCAGTGCTGCTGGAATAATAACAACACAGGTATTTTTATCTCAATTTATATTAGATTACTTGTTACTGTAAAATGTAATTGGACTACTTTTAACATTTTACCCTACTGTTCTTCAGATTGTGTTTCCAAGTTTAGCACTGTACGTTGAGCTAATCAACATAAATTTAGCGATTTCTGAAATACTGAGGCAAATTATTGTAAACCAGGGAAGGAATAGTGCGATCACCTGAACATTTGAATCTGGAAATCTAGTTTGTGAACCCTTCTGCCCACGGCTGCTGAAAGCGTGTGTGAAGCAAACACACGTGCAGGCTGACAGAGTGCAATGGACATGGGCAGAGTACAAAATCCTTAACACTAGCCTGGTCAAGGGTTTACATGGCCTCATAATTGATTTATTCAAAATCTACCTCTGTTAATTAAAGGCCAATAACCTTTCCCTAAGCTTAATAACAGCTTACGTGGAATTTTAGAAATCAGGTTTCTGTAAATAATCAGGTTATTGAAGTACATGTAAACACACTGACTATAGTAATGAGGGTGGGGAGGACAGTCCACTCCTTAACAGTATTGGGGGTAACACATTAAAAGAGACCTGCATTACTTAGTCACATTACTTTTTAAAGTGGTAATGAGTAACCCAACACAATACTTATTTTAGTGAAGTAAAAATAAAAAATCGGGAGTGGTCTCCCCTAGACTTTCTCGTATACTCAGATATGGGGATGGAAATTTGAGGAGTAAGCCATAAGACAATGATTATGTTTTTATATTAAGTACACTGAAGAACAACAAACAACAAATCAAATCAAATTAACAATGAACAATTAATTTAAAAGTAAAGTTGAATAAATCGGACTCTGTAGCTACATGAATAAAAAATTTGCCATGATAATTTTATTTTGGCGAACAATTCAGGTAAATTACCACTTTCAGTAAGTAGAAGTTGGTGAAAAGTTGCAAGAAACTTTAGTAATGTATGTAATGTAATACTTGTACACAAAATTTTATTTACGTAAAGCAAAAACATTCTCAAATATATATTACCATTTGAATGTCAATTGGAAAATTGCGATTATCTTGAAAACCGGTCGTTTTTCGAAAGAATGCAAAGCGACAAAAGATGGTTAGAATTTGGTGATTTAACATAATGTGATGTGAAATGATCAAATTTTTAATAATTTTGGGGAAACGTTTCAGGTAAAGTACCACTTCCGGTTAGTGGAAATAGCTCAAATGTTGATAGAAATCTATATTTTGTACCTAATACTTTTATGTGTAATTTAAATTTAATTGGCCCAGTTTAGGGCCACAGGGAGCCAATGATTATTGTGGCACCACTGGGTGTAAGGCAAGAAGCAAATGTGGTGGATGTATGCCGGTCGTTTGCAAGTCTCAGATATACACCCAAGTAGAAAAGAGTATTCAGTAACAGAATCCTATAAAGCAAGTGTCTGTTTAGTTTAATTCCATATATTTGCTATAGATAATTTGAAACAGTGTGATCAGGGGGCACAGTGGCCAGTGTCCATACCGTGAATCTTTGGATGATTGGGGTGGGGTTGGAAAAGGAGGTTATTTATTTCACAAAACATGAAGGACTAAAGGTATTTATGAAACACAAGAAAATTATCAAATGTGTTTGTGTTTCTGGTCAGTTTCATGAAGGTTCATATATGGGTTTAAGATTTAATAACAAATGATGGCCATTTAAACATGCAGTTTTTCATCCAAATGAAGAAAAAGTAATGCAAAGGTAACATACTGTTTGTAATGCATTACATTCAGGTTCAGAACCACCATCAGGGCATTTTGTGTGCATGCTCAGGGGTCCATCATGGTAAGAGGTCTTTTGACCTACACCCTCTTCTCCTGGAGGTTGAGTTTCAGTGGGCAGAAATCAGTAAGGGGAATTAATGAAGTGACTGAGTGTCCATGGGCCTTATGTTACCCCACCCCACAGCTTGATGAAACAGTTGAGGCTCAGCATACCATTAACAGAGGGAATTACTACACTGCATTAAACAACTGGGTGTCCACGTGCTTTACTGTTTAAAGTATGATTAACTCTTTGTTAAGGAGCTTGATTAATCAAGTCACCCAGGGGTTTGTGGGAGTCTTAATCAAGCCTTGATTACATTTTATAGTAAGTAACTATTTATTATATTTAGTTACTTTTTTGTAAGTAATTAGTCATTTAACTAAGTTACTTTTAAAGGTAATGTTCCACAACACTGGTCCTCATTGTCATGGAGTTGAAGCAAAAGGGGCCTTGACAGTGAGGGTAGATGCAAATGGAACGATCTAGCTAAGGATAAGAACTTGGGTAGGAAGGAGGGGAAGAGAATATCAGCTTGGGAGGAGCGAAGAGGCAATTCAAAAAGACACACAACTAGAAACAGTTTCAAAAGAAGGAACTGCACTCTTTGTTCAAGGCTAAGCATCAGTCCGAGCTTATCAGGAGGAAAGCATAGAAAGCAGACAAGTGGTAGACTGTGACTATTGGTAGTGCATCACCAGATAAGTAATGGAGGCTGCTGACACATGCCGGATGTGTGAAGAGCTAATAAGGGTGGGAGGTGTGTGGCATGCTAGCCATATGAGGACAGTTCCAGGGTGCACCCTTCTTCCCAGTGTACACTTTCATCATCCATTTATGACGACAGGTAGTAGGTTAATAGGGGTAGATTAATCCATTGATGGAAGTGGTAAGGGATACTAGAGACTCACAGTGAAGAGCCATATTGCTTGGTTAAGGTGGAATACAGGTGCCAAGAATGAAAGAGAAAGATAAACAGAAGAATAAGGATCAAAGGAGTCAAGAAAAGGAGTAGAGTAGGTTCCTGTTTTCATGACGTTTCTGTGGTCTAAATAAAGAGGTGACCAAAAAGATTATGGCAAGGTTAAAAAAGTCAAATCCAGTGCTTTGTCTCCCTCATTCTTGTGTCTGTCACAAAACAGTTTGTATTTTTCAGTTCCAGTGCCAATTTAAATTTGTTTGCATTTGGAAAAAATGCAAGGTAACTGACAGGCGAGAACTGTTCCTTCAGTCTTGTGGTTTAAAGTCCTGGGTCCTAGTGAAAAATGCAATAGTGTCTATAAATTAATGTAAAGTTGCTCATTTGTTTAGAGTAAAAGACCCAAATTGACTATTTGAATACAATCATGTATCTATATATATAAAATGCTATGGGGTTGACTGCCTGTCACACAAAAAGTCATGAACCACAGGGTCTCAAACCTTGATCTTGGTCTTAACCAAGTGTTTATGATGTGATACACATAACACAATTCAAGAATTGGAGGTGCAGCTACCTCAGCTGTGTAATTGGGCTTTGGGCCCTTTTAATGATAAGCTGCAATGTGTCCATGCACCATGGCTGGCAGGAATAGAACAGCGCTGTGGGCACGAGGAATGGCAGACAGGAAAAGCTCAGCAGCAGCATCTACTGACAGTAAAACACATTACACAGGCCAACTGATCATTTTCATCATACGCTCCGAGCACAAGAAAAAACAATCATAGACAAACCATTAGTTGGAGGTGCAGACTACCTCTACTACATAATTGGGCTTGGGGTCCTTCTGTGTTGCAGAAGTGTTTGAACCACCATTCTTCAAGGACTGGTGGTCTGAGTATTTCCTAGTATGTTTGTATTAACAGTCTTTTAGTGCAGGACAGTGATTCAATGGTTTATGATGCTGCCTCACTCCTCAGTTGATTTTTTTTAGCTTTATCTCTGTGTTTAGGTATGCACATTTCTTCCATATTCATGTTGGCTTTTTATGTCAATTTAATCCCATTTCCCACACCTTGGCAACTCTAAATTGAACCAGTTTGCTAAAGCTCAGACACAGAGACCTCCACCATTGCATACTTTGGTTGGTCACATAGGCTGCGCATGTTATATATGCAATTCAGTTTAGTGTTAAAGAATGTGGTTTGTGGATCCTTACAGACTGATAGAAGATTGCTTTGCTCAAAATGTACAACTGTCATGGTTTGTGTGAGTGTTGAGTATTGGCATGAGTGTGGCCTGTATTGAACTGGTTTTACTCTTTATCTGCCTTTTGTCCCAAGTTGCTGGAATAGTCTCAGACTCCCTGCAACTTTTTAATAGCTGAAGAGGGCTTCAAAAATGTGTGGGTGTTACTGTGGGCTGCTGAAAGATGTGAATTTCTAATCTTTTCTCCTCATATATTGGCATTAGAAATGATCAAAAAGACATACTAGTCATTTTTATTCTTATGCCAGTGACGCTTTGCTGAGTCACCTCTGCCTATCTATAAAGCCTAATCATATTCATCTTATTATATTCTTAGTTAAACTACTTAGTTGTACTTCAATTTATTAAAAGACCACGGTTACACTCCAAGAAAACAATTGTATTAGTGCAACGACTTTGTACAAAGAACAACATGATCCAGTCAATCAAAAACTCAAAGGGCCTTTACATTTATTATCTTTGATTAGAAAGAGAGGTTGGGAGCATGCACTGATACAGAATGTTGCCACACCAACCGCATGATGAACCACCTCAGGATCCCAAATTAGGACTGAGCACAGCTATGCAACAGGTGACACCTCAGCATCACACTAGTTCAAATGGAATGGAACAGTGTGAGTTTTTTTTTTTTTTTTTTACAGTGGCTGGAGTGCCAATCCTGCCACCAACCCCCAAGGTTCTCCCTGCAAGATGGAGGACATGCTTGCAGGGCTGGATGCAGGTTAATGGCATACCCAGGACAGAGCAATTGTAGGTTAAGGGCCATGCTCAAGGACCCAATGAAATGGACTCACTTCTCGCAATTACAGGATTTGAACCCTGCAATCTTCCAATTTCTGGCACACACCCCTAGCCTCAGAGCCACCACTCTGATTAATACATACATAAATACAGGTGACATTTCAAAATATAATCTGATTATTTTCATATTAACTTATTACTGAATATTTACAAACATACTTTTGCTTAGAAATAAGTCAGAACTGAGGAAATTTCTAGTCTGGACACTCACAATAATACAGTTTTCAAAGGAGAGGTACTGGCAAACACATGCAGTCATGGGGTTCCTGCGGTCGACTCTGGCCTGCTTCAAGAGAGTCTGGGAGGTATGGTTCCTAGGTACAGGCAGGAGCAATGTCTCCGTTGGCATAGTTTAAATAGAAATAGCACAAAATATCTGTTGACCATAAACTGACCATCAAACCACAGGATACACCTACTCTCTTTTGATAGCCCGCTTAAGTTGTCTCCACTTGTCTCTTCCCTTCTCCCTGTCAGATTACTTACATGACAGTAAGGCTTTCTCCCTGTCAGATGCATAGTTCCAGCTGTATTAATTATGGCCTTAATTACTTGTTTTAAATTAAAGAATGTGTGTGGAATAAACCTCACAGATCATAGAGGCACACTTCAAATCTTTGGCTACAGGTGGCTGGTTGACACCCCAACACTTTGCTGATGTCCTCAAGTCTCATTCCACCCATCCACAATGTATTGATTGACCTCAAGCTACACTTTAAATCCCATGTTCATTCCTTTTGTTTGGGGTTTGTACTTTCTGCCTTATCAATGTCTCTGTTTTTTCAAGTACCCCATGTTATCCTCATACATTTCCAAAAGATGTGCATATTAATTTAAATAGCTGTTCTAATTGGGTGTGTGAATGAGGTGGGCTTGCGATGAACTTGCATACTACTATATACTTTAGCAATAGGCAGTGGCCACTTGTGACATTGCCAGTGTGTTTAAGAATATATATACGTTGTTTCAACTGTTCATGTTTTCTTCTGGTTTTCAGTCAAAGATCAAAACAAGTTTTAAGTAATGTAATCTCATTCCTCCAGTTTTAAAACTCTTTATTGTGTACCATTAATACCTTAGAACTAGCTGGAAGCTCCTCCTTCTGACTTATTAAACTGTTCGTAGTTTTGCTGTCTCTCAGTTTCCCAGACCTATTAAAGGTTTTACATCAGAGCTTACAATGTGATTAGAAGAATTAGACTATTATTTAATGTTAAGGGTAAAAAAAAAGTACTGGAAAAGGCTCATCATTTAGTTATAGGAGCCCATACCTTTGAAACATTTCAGTGGTTTGTAATGTTTTACAGTTTATAACATTTTGAATGTCTACTTTTTCCTTATTATTGTGGGTGTTATGTCAATTAACATTATCTTTATTTTGCTCTTTTCTCCTGGGTGCAATTTTATTTAAGTGACATATGATTACCATGCAACCTCACAAAAGGTGACAAAAGAGACTTCATAATAGTCTTATTATACAGTTTGACAACATCTCTATTTCCTGTTTGGACACTTTCCATTCCAGAATTGTTAGAATCCTCTATGAGGAGGTGGGCGACAAACTGAACAATGGCCTAAGATTAAATCAAGACCGTCTTAACAGCATTATAGGCCTCCAGGCAAAGTAGTGTGCTGGGGTCCCTGATTTGATAGTAAAATACTGTAGAAACATACATAGGTATCGGAAACATTGTGGGCTCCTGTACTCCTAGGGCTCCTGGCCAGTGTCCATTGTGTCCATATGTTAAGACGGCCCTGAGATAAGTGGGTTTGGGTATGGTTTTCTTTATGTATTCACACCATAATGCTATTTTTTCCTCTGCTCATTTTAATTTTATGAAGCTCAAGGCTCAGTGCTGTCTCTTTCTCATGTGCCAGGTCTGAATTCTAGTCCTGTTTCATCTGAGTAGATTTTGCATGTTCTTCTTGTGTGTGTGTAGGACTTTCTTCTGATACTTCAGTTTTCCTCCCATGTACCAAAGAGGTGCATTTTAGGTTAATTGTCTACTTCATATTGATTTTGCATTGATAAGTGTGTGTAACTGCTCACCACTAGACTAAGTGCCCTGTCTAGGATTGGCCCTGCTGTGTGGGTCAGTTTGGCTGGGATAGACACTGGCTCTCTACAACACAGAAATGGATAAACAGGGAAGAAATGAGTCACTGGAGAATTGGACTTGCTCATGAGCAGAGAATCAGATAAAGACAATCAATGTTATTTGTGCCTGCTATAGGGAATGTACTTTTTCTCCACATGATGATATGGATTTCTTCCAGGGACTCTAATTTCTTTCCACTGTACAAAAGCATGCAGTTGAGTAGCCCCACTAAGTAGAACGTATAAGTGTAAACTTGAGCATGTCCTTTGATAAAACAGACCCTCTGTTCAATACAGACTCTCTCCTTTTGCCTGCTTCTTTGGAAATAAGCTCCACCTTCACACCACACCGATAAAAAAAAAAATGTGGCCATCGCCTGTGTGAATAACACAAAAAATAAATTATTTTATTCAATCTCTTTAACAATTTGTATTTTTCCAGTTACCAAAGGAATATTCAAAAAACACCAGCAAAAGCATCATGTTTTTAAATTTGAATCAAAGGGCTGGTTCTTAACAAGAAGGATTGTAAAGGGGACATGGAGCATTTTGTCAGATTGTTTAATGCTGAAAGCTCCCCATGGCTGTTTTTTCCCCCAATTTCTTACCCACATTTTTAGATTCATTTTAAGCAGAAAGTTTTCTGGGAGCAAAAGGTATTCTGTGCCTATAGGAGCAAGAAAAGTACATGGTAAACTTGAGAATCTAGATCTGTCTTTGTGATTACTACTATCACAGTGCATACAGCAGTAGTCAAACTGGAGACGAGGTCAGATGGGAGCAAAACCAATTAACAGTGCGTAGTGCTGTAATTAGAAACATCCACAATGAACAATCATGCCAGACAGTCATATAGCTGGAGATAGCCGGAAGGCCAACATCCAAACCAGACAGGAACACTAGCACAATTATGTGGGAAGAAACAATCTCAAAAAACAGAACCAAAGGTCACATAGCCAGGAATATTAGCAAAAGCAAAAGTGAACTAAAAATGAGACACACAAAAAACTCTGAGACAAGAACATTAATGAACAAAGACTGATACATACATAAACCACCTGCGTAATTTGACTGCTCCATAGTAGTTATTCACAGGCATTTGAAAGTGAGACGTGGGATCAAAAATTGATTTTGTTTGCTGGATGTGGTTAATGACAAGGCATGAAAGAGGAAGGAAAAGTGAGCCTGCTTTGTAGTGCAAGAAACTGTTCACCATTCACATCATCAAATCAAGCGGCCAGTTGGCTACATAGCTATGTTACATTCAAAATGTCCCAACGAAGAACTTATGAGTGCTTTGTTGCAAAATCACCAAAGCTGACCAAATTTAGTTACATATGCAACTCATACTCATGCTTGACGTTGCCAAAGGTCAGGGAATCAACTCAACTACTGTCACTGGTCAAGACTGAGAACTATTGAGAGAGGTGGAAAACGTCCTTGAACTCTGTGTCTGTCTACCAGTATTCAGTCACCTCAGCTGAGAGGTCAACCTTTTGCACTGACTAAAGACTTGGCTACTAAGTGGCATGACACAGTAAAGGCTTATGCAACTAGATTTATTGTTTGTGCATAAGGAGATACAGATCAGGCTCGATGTTGAGCCTCTTATGAAAACATTCATAAGCCATACATCTGCACACCTGCAAGGCCACATTTGGTGTACTCAAATAAAAGGTAAGTCAACATTATTACATAATTCTTCTGCATTATCATAGTATGGAGTGGCACACAGAAGTGTGTTTCAGAAGTGAAAGTGTATTACATTTAAATGTATACACAGTATATATTTGTTTATTAGAATTCCTTTTCTATTCAGGAATTATACAATTTGTGTATATACATATATACTGTAGTTATAATTGTTATGGGGCCACAATGAGGAATGTTTTGCTTTCTCAGTTAATGCTGGTTATGTAATACACAATTGGGGTACATGGTGCCTGCTGCTGTAGTTGGGTGAGACACGAAAATCTCATTTCTCATGCATGTAATAGGTCATGTAGGCCTATGTGGCTCATGTATGCATACTGTATAGTCTTTGTAGTCAGCGTCACCCCGAGCCAAAAAACTGTTCCCTCGGCTTTGGAGCCTATTCTGGCAGCATCAACCAAAAAGCAGAAATCAGCCCTCGACAAGGTGCAAGTCCATCGTGGGGCCCACTTTCCAGTATGGTATATCTTAACACCAAATCTCACAATTGGTCTACGCAACCTGTAATGTTTTGGCGACATCTATTGCTTTAAAATGGTACTACCACAAACAGAGCAGTATTATATTTCTATTACTTGCACACCCACAACTAAATCACATCAGGCTAGTATTGTAATTGATGTTGTTGCTAATGTATTCAAGTGGTTATTTATGTACACTTATGTTAGTCTATAACCACTAGGCAATCTTCATTTTAAATAACAGCTTTCACAATACTGCAGACTATCTGAAACATGATTGGTCACCCCAAATCTGCAGAAAGCATCCAAAAAAACTACAAAATCACAAAGGTTTTTATACCCACTATGAATTTTTCATACTCCGTCAATTATGTGAATGCTTGTTTTTCACATTAACATGAATTGCTAAAAGAGCACCAATTTACTGTATTCATTCATTCCTAGCTTCAGATCTGCGTTCATACGACTCTTTCACAACAAGAAATGTAAGACATGATAAATAAGATAAGACTGTCAAACCCGCTTATTCCAGTTCAGTGTCCTGGGGGAGTAAAGCTTATCTAATAAATAAGTACAGTAAAAAAATACACAAAATAAAAAAAAAACATACCTTTCACTCTCTGAAATCTGCAGCCTTGCAGGCTTGATATACTATCTATCTATCTATCTATCTATCTATCTATCTATCTATCTATCTATCTATCTATCTATCTATCTATCTATCTATCTATCTATCTATAATGAGAGAGAGAGAGAGAGATGGTGAGAGAGAGAGAGAGAGAAAGAGATGGTGAGAGAGAGAGAGCAATGTTAGCTTATAGCAGTTGCCTATCTGAATGTGAGAAGTAAATCCTGTATGAATGATACAAGCTTGTGAAATGAACCCTGAACGTTGTCCCCTAACTCTGTCTTTCTACAGAAGATGTCCTTGAGCAGATAGAAAACATGCACCAATGAATTCCTGATAGTCAGCCTCAGGCTATGATGGCTCCATTTCATAAAGGGCACTCAAACACCATTGTTTGGAGTTACATGGATTTTTTTTTTGAAGTAGAAATACATGAAAATAAAGTTGTGTTTGAAAGAATTACAACACAAAGCTAAGTAAAATTATAAAGAAGTAAAAGCATATAATTACAGAAAAATGTGACAAAATGGATACACGTGAAGTACTTATCTGAAGAGAAGGGCAGCTCCCGGTGTCCACCTTCCTTCAGTGTCCTTCAGGGTTGCTTCAGTGTCCTCATACATCGACACTGCTTATTGCTTCACCTGAGTTCTGAGGTCATGGAGCTATATATAAGGATCACTTTTAGTCAGAATTCAGATGTAGAGAAGATCACTTGCTGATTCAGTGCTGTTTACAGTTATTTGCAAATGCTACTAAAATAGTTCTGTGCCTTGCGGGTCTCAGTTGCTGCTCAAAAAGCCTGCTGGTTTACTTCTTGAATCTTTTAGTCCAGTAAACTATTCCCATCCTTGTCTTGGGGCCATTTTTATTCTAACTGGAGCTCTGACTCCCACAATTTGGCTGCTGTTAATGCTTTTGTCTTTTAATGTATTCTTTTAGTGTAACTTGCTAGTTGGATTCTTCCATCTGTCAATAGTTGCTTGCTAGATGTTCAACAAGTTTAAAATATTTGAAAGACGCTAAAGAAAATGAACACTTGTCCTTTCAATTTACTTGAGCTCAGTAGCCATCTTTTTTTTTTGTTATATATTTATACTGAATAAAAGAAATTAAATTGCCATCACTGACAAGTTGACCGGCTAGTATTGTAGTTTCACTCGCTATTTGCTCCTGGCTCAACCTATCTGCATATTTTGCTTAGCTACATTGATTATTCAGAAGTGACATGATGGGAGGGACTAAAAATATAAAGTAAATTAACAAGGTAGGGGCTGTCATGTTTTCATTCCCTTCTTTACCATTGTATTTGCAGTAGCCTACTGTGTGTGAAACATTCCCTTTGTTGCTTAGTTTTTTCAAAGTTTATTTGCTCCTATTGTTACATACTTGAAAACAAGTCTAGAAATAAGAACTACTTTACTTTATCTCTTACATGTACACTCACTGGCCACTTTATTAGGTACACCTGTTCAACTGCTTTGTAACACAAACATCTAATCAGCCGATCACATGACAGCTACTCAATGCATCTAGGCACATAGACATTTTCAAGATGACCTGCTGAAGTTCGAACGGAGCATCAGAATGGAGAAGAAAGGTGATTTAACTGACTTTGAATATGGCATGGTTTTTGGTGCCAGATGGGCTGGTCTGAGTATTTCAGAAACTGCTGATTTACTGGGATTTTCACACAAAACCATCTCTAGAGTTTACAGAGAATGGTCCGGAAAAGGGAAAATATCCAGTGAACGGCACTTGCCTGGGTAAAAATGCTTGTTGATGCCAGAGGTTACAGGAGAATGGCTGGACTGGTTTGAGCTGATAGAATGGCAAGAGTAACTGAAATAACCACTCGTTACAAGTGAGGTATGCAAAAGAGCATCTCTGAATGCACAACACATCAAACCTTGAAGCAGATGTGCCACAACATCAAGAGACCACACTGGTTGCTACTCCTGTCAGCTAAGAACAGACAACTAAGGCTACACTGGCTCAGCAAAATTGGAAATAGAGGATAGGAAAAGTGTTTCTGGTTTGATGAGTCTTGATTTCTGCTGCAGCATTCGTAGGGTATGGTCAGAATTTGGTGACAAAAACATGAAAGCATGGCTCCATCCTCCCTTGTATCAACGGTTCGGGCTGGTGGTGGTGTAATGGTGTGGGAGATATTTTCTTGGCACACTTTGGGCCCTTTAGTACCAACTGAGCATCATTTAAATACCATGGTCTACATGAGTATTATTGATGACCATGTCCACCATGTGGCTACTTCCAGCAGGATAATGCACCATGTGACAAAGCTCAAAACATCTCAAACTGGTTTCTTGAACACAACAATAAGTTCCCTGTACTCAAATGGCCTCCACAGTCACCAGATCTCAATCCAATAGGGCACCATTGGGATGTGGTGGAAAAGGAGATTCACATCATGGATGTGCAGCCAATAAATGTATAGCAACTGTGTGATGCTATTGTGTCAATGTGGACCAAAGTCCTGGAGGAATGTTTCCAGCTCCTTGTCCAATCTATGCCATGAAGAACTGCGGCATTTCTGAAGGCAAAAGGGGTCGAAACCGATACTAGCAAAGTGTACCTAATAAAGTGGCCAGTGAGTGTATATCCTTGTTATGTAAGTGCATATTGATTTATTCTAATTTACTATTTTAGGTATGCCTTTTATTTATTCCTATTCTTTTATACAGTATATTTAATTTGTTTTACTTTTTTGTCACTTTGTTCTTAGACATTTTGTAAAGCACTTTGAGCTACATTTTTTGTATGAAAATGTGCTATAGGGCGGCATGGTGGCGCAGTGGGTAGCGCTGCTGCCTCGCAGTTGGGAGATCTGGGGACCTGGGTTCGATTCCCGGGTCCTCCCTGCATGGAGTTTGCATGTTCTCCCCGTGTCTGCGTGGGTTTCCTCCGGGCGCTCCGGTTTCCTCCCACAGTCCAAAGACATGCAGGTTAGGTGGATTGGCGATTCTAAATTGGCCCTAGTGTGTGCTTGGTGTGTTTGTGTGTGTCCTGCGGTGGGTTGGCACCCTGCCCAGGATTGTTTCCTGCCTTGTGCCCTGTGTTGGCTGGGATTGGCTCCAGCAGACCCCCGTGACCCTGTGTTCGGATTCAGCGGGTTGGAAATTGGATGGATGGATGGAAATGTGCTATAGAAATTAAAGTTGATGTTGTTATTGTTGTAGAATTTTTATTATTTTGCTTCCTTTTATGATTACAGTTTTCCTAGTGTGCTTTCTTTTGTCTTTGGACTAACTGCCTTTTTTCTCGTTTTTTAGCAGTTTACACTTAAAATATAAAATATCTCAAATATGTTTTTAGCTGCTCTTCTAACTCCTAATGAACTGCGTCTCCTTCACATTCTGGCACACCATACCTGACAGAGCATTACTTCAGTTTCCAACATTGAAGCTAGGCCTCCCCATGTTGTAAGTTGATATCAGGAGGTTATGCTGAGCAAGTGATCATCTCTGAAGGAGCAGCCTCACCAAGCATACCTGACTTATCTGAACTCTAGTCCTCTACATTGCACTTTCTTCTTAATGGCCATGTTTTCCATTGCAAATTAGAAAGATAAAGTTCATTACTGGAAGAAAATGCAATAGGGCATTTCCCAATATTAAATCAGACATAATCAATATTAAATGAATCATTATGAATTATGAACTAAATTATCTCTTTTAACATCTTTTTCATCATTCACATGAACAAATACAGAAAACCAGGGTAGTGCAGAAAGAAAAATGTGAGGCCAAGAAGATGAAGTTACCTAAAAAGATATTAGGCAGTGATAAACCACCACAATATTTGTAGCTGCAGCTCCATTTGTCCAAGTCCATCTGCTCACTGGAAATCGCTGTTCTCAGAATTCATTCTATGAAGTGCTGTAAATACCTGATTGTGTTCAAAGCTGTTGTAACTTCTGGATCCATATAGAGTATATCCTGACATGAATAACCTCGTTCTGATCCCAGTAAACCATTATCACGCATGTACACTGGCGAGACAGCTTAAGTGCCCAGATGATAGTAATTACCCTCAAATCCAGGGATTGGCATTGTGTATCAATGCCTTCTCTCTTCCTCCCTATGCGGAACAGAAGACTGACAGCCATTCCACTGCTGACATCACTTCCATTGTCTGCCCTTCTGGATCCCATATGACCAGAAGGTCGGCCATGTTTGAGTTGGTCCTGCATTGGACTGAAAAGACGTTATTGCTGTCTTTGTAAAATGAACCTTTCTTTTTTGATTTATTTTCATTATATGGGGTCACAGATGTTTCCCAAACCTTTTTCGTGTCTGCTTCTTGTCTTCATGGGCTCTGTGAATAAGTGTGTTGCCATCCTGACAGAAACTTCTTGCTACAACATAAAGTCAAGGTGATCAGTCTAAATATAGCTAGTGATAAGTTGTGCACTATAAGTGAATTAGTGTACACAAACCCTGCCAAAAGAGTAACTTGTCCACTATTAAAGAATGAAAAAATGTCTCAAAACTGGTAGTAAAACTCCTGCATGTGGGCTTCTTATTCAGAATGCCACATGACCATTTTCTGTTTGCGCAGAAGATCTTGAACAATATTTCATCAAGTCACATTAATTTCCTTTAGTTTGGCAGTTCATTCCTTGAGCTTTTTGCACCATCATCCTCATAAACTTGCCTTATCAAATGTATAGGACAGATTATAGACAATGATTTCCAAATCTGATCTTTCATGATAAAACTCTGTCCTTGTGTCTTTAGTTATACTTTGCATTTGATTTATTTGAACATTTATCCCTGTGCTTCTAATGGAAGACATCACAACTTCATAGTATACTGTACACATTCTAGCAAAGACAGATGTTTCCCTATTAACATTACCTTCAATAATTTTCTCCATGAATTATTAACAAATGGATGTGTTTGCATCACTAAAGCTCATTCTAGTTCAGGGGTGGGCAGATTCAGTCCTGGAGGGCCGCAGTGGCTGCAGGTTTTTGCTCCAACCCAATTGCTTAATAAGAAGCCCTTATTGCTCAAGTAACACTTCAGCTTCACTTTAGTTGTTTCGCTCGTTAAGATTTTGAACCCTTATTACTTATTTTAGTCTTAAACAGCTGTATTCTTGGTTTTTAATTGCTCCTAATTAGCAATACCATGCAAATGACAAAAGAGACCAGCATTTCTCCATTTAGCTTGTTTTCATTTACACCTGTGTGTATTTATCATGCACTATTTGGTTTAATTAAATACTTGGAAGGAAAGTGAAGAGAAAAAAGTGAAGCACTGAGAATTACTCATCTGTTTTATACTTCAAATCATTTGGATGATATCCTTAGAAAGGAAAATAAATCTAGGATATGAGAATGACCTGACATGGCAGAGTTAAAGCACTAGCAAGCCATGCAATTAAATAATTGACAAGGATTGGTTTTTAATTAAGCAACTGGGTTGGAACAAAAACCTGCAACCACTGCGGCCCTCCAGGACTGAATCTGCCCACCCGTTCTAGTTGATGCACCAACAATAAAAATTGTTTCAAAATTACAGACGTCTACTATTTCACTTGTGTTAGCTTTAATTAGATCAACAAAGCTTGCTCTGGCATTTTTAGATGTGACCCTTAGATCACAGGGATGTCAGTTTCGTCATTAGTTTGAAAAGCACATATGTGACAAAGAACCCTCTTCCATTTTCTTTGAGTCTCCATTTTTTCTAAATGTTTTGGTGTGATTTCCATGACCTGAAACTTCACCCTGTTTGGGTCCCATTTACCATAGGGAACATTGTTTAGGTAATGTAATAATAATTAACATACATGTCATTGACTTGCAGAATGACTAGGAGTGTGGAGTTAAAGCTCAGTGCAGGTATGTCCAGCAATCTTTTAATGGATGCAGACAATAAGGAGAGGAGATTTGTCGTAGTTTACTGGGGTTATTTCATACGTGTGGTGGCAACCAGGGAGGCTGGTTAATTCTCCTGCATGACTTCCTCAATTTCAGTATGTAATGAGCAGTAAATATAATCAAAAGTCAAACAATTATAACTGTGATTTATGGTTTAATTGGTGATGTGGGCATATGTGTAATTTGTTTTCTATATTTAAATTGTACAGACTTACAGTATATAACTATATTTATACACACATACACAATTGTCCTAGTTTGTACTAGGGATATTTCCGTACACCCTGAAAATCCTTTTTGAACTGTAAGACAAGTCTCTTTCAAATGTAAATGTGCAGAGACAAACTACAAAATTAAATAGAGCTGAAGATCAGAAAACAACATTCATTTACTGTATGTGGTAGAATTTTCTTGCTATGGATTGAAGCACACTGCGGTGGGCTGGTGCCCTGCCCGGGGTTTGTTTCCTGCCTTGTTCCCTGTGTTGGCTGGGATTGGCTCCAGCAGACCCCCCGTGACCCTGTAGTTAGGATATAGTGGGCTGGAAAATGGATGGATGGATGGATTGAAGCAGAGACAGTAAGAGGAATAACTACCTTGTTTCGATCCTTCCTCTGAGGGAGGCAGAACTCTGTTGCAGAAGTGCCTTTCCTTCAACAGGAAACTTGATCCTGGACTTACACTGTCCTTGTTTACTTTCCTTTTGTTTTTTATTTCTTGATTCTGGTATCATTATTAAATGGGGTTTACAATGGTGGATGGTAACAAATGCAAAAACAAGGCTGTGGCCTATACAAAGGCTGTCACAAAATGGTGACCACCATCCACAAAACAGAACAAAAATGGCATTGGTAGAATAATGAAAAAACAAGTAAATCATGAGAAACAAACATACACATTTTACAAAAATAAGATGAAGTGACCATGATAGAACTCACTGTACTCTGGGATGAGCGCATGGACAAAGCATAGAAAAGGAAACATGCGAAGTACCAGGAGCTAGTAGAACAATGCAGGAGGCAGACTTGATAGAGCCAATATTGGTGGGATGTTGAGGCCTCTCAGGCCACTCTCTCTGCCGAGTTATGGCCAAACTTAGCATGGGGATTTGGCAAAGAGGAGAGCCATCAAGGCTATTACAGATGTTGCAGATAGGGTCACTAGGTGGGTCTGGCTGAAGAGGGAGGCTCTGTGGATGAAAGCTGCTGGGATGTAAGCTGGGGACTGATCACCTCCAGCTGGGTTGCCTGGGTGAGGTTGTCTGATGTTGAGAAAGATCTGAAACACCCAAAGACCCCAGGATACATCATTGAAGATTACAATTGAATTACTGTATGAACATCAAGAACATGGATTCATCACACTATGGGTTGGGTGTCTTTCACAGTCGTTTAACATCTAATTCTGCTTTTTTAGGATCCATGAAGCCATCCAGCCTTTGGACCTTCTCTCTGAAGCAAGTTACACTGGCACAGATGAAGATGCCAATTCAAAAATGGAGAAGAATTTCATTTGTGGTTTCATTTTTTGGTTAGATAGATAGATAGATAGATAGATAGATAGATAGATAGATAGATAGATAGATAGATAGATAGATAGATAGATAGATAGATAGATAGATAGATAGATAGATAGATAGATAGATAGATAGATAGATAGATAGATAGATAGATAGATACTTTATTAATCCCAAGGAGAAATTCACATACTCCAGCAGCAGCATACTGATAAAGATAATATTAAATTAAAGAGTGATAACAGTGCAGGTATACAGACAGACAATATCTTAATGTTAACGTTTACCCCCCCGGGTGGAACTGAAGAGTCGCATAATGTGGGGGAGGAACGATCTCAGTCTGTCAGTGGAGTAGGACAGTGATAGCAGTCTGTCGCTGAAGCTGCTCCTCTGTCTGGAGATGATACTATTTAGTGGATGCAGTGGATTCTCCATGATTGACAGGAGCCTGCTCGGTGCCCATCGCTCTGCCACGGATGTCAAACTGTCCAGCTCCATGCCTACAATAGAGCCTGCCTTCCTCCCCAGTTTGTCCAGGCGTGAGGCGTCTCTCTTCTTTATGCTGCCTTCCCAGCCCACCACTGTGTAAAAGAGGGCGCTCGCCACAACCGTCTGGTAGAGCATCTGCAGCATCTTATTGCAGATGTTGAAGGACGCCAGCCTTCTAAGGAAGTATAGTCGGCTCTGTCCTTTCTTACACAGAGCATCAGTATTGGCAGTCCAGTCCAATTTATCATCCAGCTGCACTCCCAGGTATTTATAGGTCTGCACCCTCTGCACACAGTCACCTCTGATGATCACGGGGTCCATGAGGGGCCTGGGCCTCCTAAAATCCACCACCAGCTCCTTGGTTTTGCTGGTGTTCAGTTGTAGGTGGTTTGAGTCACACCATTTAACAAATTTTTTGATTAGGATCCTGTACTCCTCCTCAGACCAGTTAGACCAGTGACTCTTGGTTTGATAGGGGTCTGCCTTCTTATGCCTTAACAGCTGTTTGTTTCCAGAATTTAAAAAAGCATGAAACTGTCAAGCTAAGTGCTATTTTTCTGTAATGTCCAAGTGGTTTGTCCTTCTGTTGTCTACAATAAAGGAAATAAATGTATATGTACAGTAAAAAGATTGAGTAAGTAGCTCTGACTAGAACATAAAATGACCTCTTTTTCAGGAAGCATGCACTCCCTGAAAATTTCACAATAGAAAAGGAGGATATTGGAGATTGTTATTCTGCACCTTTCACCATTCGCATTTGCTAACCCCACTGTGTCATTTTCTCCAACCACACCATTTCCTTTAAACAAACTGTCATTGGCTGCACCTCTTATTTTGGGTTTCCTGGAAACAAGTCAAGTGGTGTCACTGTTACAGTTGCCTCTTTGGAATCACATGCTAGGACTAATGCTACGTTATCCTGTTATGGGAGTTTTGGGTTCCTACTTGTAATGTATCATCTACTTAATTCATTGTGATCACATGAATTGGGAAGAACCTGAGGTTGCTTTTCATGTACTACTTGGTCTACATAAAAAGCAATTAAAGATAAATTCAATTTTTTTATGAAAATGAAAATCAAACAAATTAGCATTAAATGTTGCTCCAGGTAGAATTCAACCACAAAAAAGGTTTTGTGGCTGAGCAGACTATTTTTCTTATAACATTGACTGAAGTATAAGGAGTGAACACCAGGGGGTGCCACCAAGCCCCCAAACCCCAGACACAACCACACCAACATAGTTCTGGGTGCAAAATTAACATTTTTTTACCCAGCAAATACATTTTTACATTCTACACCACTATGTCCAATTCACAATACATATAACTTTGAATTTCTATCTATCTATCTATCTATCTATCTATCTATCTATCTATCTATCTATCTATCTATCTATCTATCTATCTATCTATCTATCTATCTATCTATCTATACACCTTTTCCTCCCTCAGGTGAGCTTTGCCTTCTGCCTCCTGTCTCTAACTGGAGGAGGCTGGATGACTTCCTTTGATGTTAGACTTGGGAGTGCTTCCAGTACCAGGGCATAGCCCGATGGAGGCACTTCCAGGTCAAGTGGAAACCTCCTGCAGCATCCTCTAGTGGCATTCAAGGACCCCAACAGTGTTGTCCCTTAGGACTACAAATCCTATGGATCTCTGCAGGTGTCCATACTGGGTCCATCTATTGTACTGCCATCTTATTGTACAATCTTCCCCAGACCACCCATTAATCTTTCCCCTTGACTGTGAGAGTAATCCAGCCGCATCTGTTATACCTCTTATCATGTTGTTCTTCCATTATGGCTTCCTGGCAGGGCAAGAATCCACAACAGAGCTTACAAAGGTCAGTGCTGCATCACAACACAGAGAGCTTGGGTAGCATTGTTTTCTCTGAATTGTCAGACTGGGAGCTCCTGCTTCTAACGGCATTCACATCAAATTTTAAATTGTGAAACTTGTAGTTCCTATCTCTCCAGTAGCTTGTGAATGAGGCATAACAAACACTAAACCACAAACAGACAATTAGTCCCCTAAAATCTTACCAATTAATACCAAAACATTAATGGTTAAATGAATTATTACATTTTATGAGTTAAAAATGTGTTAGATTTTGTAAGCAGAAAAGATAAAGAACAGAATATATGAGACTTCAATTGAAACCCTGTAATTTGTGTTAGATTTTGTAAGCAGAAAATATAAAGAACTGAATATATGAGACTTCAATTGAAACCCTGTAATTAATAATCCTTAAGAAAACATCAAATAGAAACAGTTAAAAAACTCATAATGCTTAAGCACAAAAAAGCTCTGGGCCAAAACAGATCTCAAATTCCTGTCAAAAATTCTATGGCATAAGTAACTGAGGAATCAAATATAAAAAGGCTACGTCAAGACTAAACCAAGAAAACAATCACTAAATCTCAACTAGAGATGCAAACCTGATGGCTAAAAAATCTCAGCTTTACTGAACTGAAGAGGAGGATCACTGGCAAGGTGAAGGCTTCCACACAGCTCCTTGTCAATTCAATGAGGCTTCAGTTAGTTCTTTTATTCAGCCTCAGGTGGCTGTCATAGTCAGCAGCAACACCTGAGGAGTTAGCGATAATTAGAGGTCTAATCTGCTTGGACTGAATTCATAATGTAAATGTGGGAAATTATTTAACAATTAAAAGAAACTGAACATAAAGAAGAGCAAAACTGGAAAAAGGTACAATCCAGAGGCTGAGCTCTGCAGGAAAAATGACAAATGAGACAGGCACATAAGTCCTAGGGTGTGTGTTTTTACATCGGCTTTCTGTTCTACTTTAGGGCTCATTTATTGACTTCTTTTATGCCCTTGAACTCATGTGCTTAGAGTTCACCTAAATTTTGTTTAGTATTTTGGGTATTGTGACCCTTTTATCCATTTTGACTTTGAGAAGCTTACAAGGTGACCTTAATCAGTGAACTGGTTTCCACATCTCCTGCTGTTGTTTCAATGAAGTGGACAATTCTTAAAGCAAATGAATGCCTGATCCACATGTCAGTTTCTTTTCTGTCTGTGGTTCCTCCCGCAAACTAAATAATAAAAAAGGCATATGGTGAAAAAAGGAAAAAAGACCCAGCTGGTGAGCAAATGTGACTAGCGGTTGGACTGCAGGCAGAACTGCTGACAGTGAGTTCAGTCAATGTGACCTTCCCTCCTTTTAGCTTCAGGCAGCATACATTCCCTCTCTACATAATCTATCTAAACACCACTCATTGTTGGCATATTTTTTTTACAGTCATCAGATAGTAAATGTTCTTGTGCGCATTTTAAAAGAACTCATCTTAATTTCTGAGCTCCATAAGAGGAGACCAGACTTGTCATTTCTCTGAGAATTTAAGAGAAGAAAAATAAATTGACACATTAGTGGTGTACTCAGCTGGATCATTGCTGTGTAACTGTTATCACTAATTTATTTAACGTACTGCAATTATTAATTAACTATACTTTTCTCATACCCACATCATCTTGATCTAGGTCATAGGGAGACAAATCTATTAACAGATATAAGGTAGGAGCCTACACTAAATGGAGCGACACTGTTTCTGTGTAGACAAAAAATACATAATGACAATACACGTAATAATAAAAATGATTTGCATTTATATAGCACTTTTTAGCTAGTCAGAGCACTTTACATTGGTAGTGAGGAGCCACTACATCCACCACCAAAGTGTTGCATTTCACCAGCCATTGTCTCGCCAGCATGCTCACCATACATTAGCTATTAGGTGGTGAAGAGATAAGAGAGATAGGCAGCCAATAAAGGACAGGGGAATTTTAGTAGGCTGTAATAATAAATGTAAACAAATATTGTATCGGGAAACATCCTACTCTTTTTTGAGAGATGCCTTTTATGACTACAGAGAGTCATGACCTTTATATCTCCTCTGAAAGCCAGCACTATTTTACAGCACAGTGTCCCCGTCACTACACTGGGGCATTGGAATCCACACACAGACAGCAGAGTAATAGCCCCATGATGGTCTCACCAACATCTCTTCCAGCTGCAACCCAAGCTTTTCTGGTTGATTTACACATACATGTACTGGCTGAGCCCAAACGTGCTTAGCTTCAGGTAGAGAATCTTCTCTAAAGTGCAGGTGGCATGGCTGCTGGTCATACAACCACATATTTTGAACATTGTATTTCTATGTTAGTTATTTGTCTATTACTCTAAATAAATTGGTTCATATTGTTTAACAAACCCAATCAAGTGGTCATACCCATGAAATACCCCTAGCTCAGCCTGGTGGGTATGGGGCAGCAAATCACTTGATTTGAGAATGACATTTTGTATGCCATTCCAAAATTTAAATACAAAACTGCTTAAATTGCATTCATCTTTAACATACTTGTTAAATATAAATAGGTACATTTCAAAGTATATAAATTATCCCAGCATCCAAATGGCAATTTTTTTTCTGTCCTATTACTGACAAGTGGCACAAACCTCATTTATAATGAAAATATTGCAAAGTGCAGTTTTTCAGTATCTTAAGTCTGTAACAATTTCTCTTACTGATCCAATTCAGTTTGCTTAGTGTGCCAACAGACAGGTTAAAGATACAGTTATCACAGCTATTGACTGTTTCCTTTTGCAGCATGCAGACTCTCCTGTTACTTTAAAATTTGATGGGTTAACAAGCCATTCGGAGTTTTGAATGCCCTTAGAGTCCTACTATCCACCACACTACATGATAATTTATTTCATGGGTCTATAGTTCTCTGTGTGAGGAAAAATGTGCTAACATCTGTGTAAAATTTACCTTTAACACATTTCCAACTGTTCCCACTGTTCCTATCCTTTTATAATTTTGGATATTCCAGGTTTCTATTTGTTTCCATCATGCAAGAGCTTCACCATTGCATAGTACCCAATATGAATTTGGACTCGGTTTCTTTGAAATTCTGTTGAACAGCTGCCAAATACTAAGAGTGGGCAGACATCAGTCAGAGTCCCAGGAACTGCACACAGAGTCCCCTAAGGGCCAGGTTCTGTATCTTTTGCTTTGTTCCTTCTACATCAACAGCGGCACCTCCAGTGATCTTTCTGCAGAACTGCTGAAGTTATTACCCTGATTAGACTATCATAAATAGTGATGAAGTGCCCTCTTCATTGGAGATGAATCGGCTAGTCAGTGTGCCCACTTAAATGTGGACCTGAATTAATTAAAAAAAATGGAAATAGTTTTGAATTTTAGGAGACACTCTTGATTATAAACGGTGTCACCATCAACAGAGTGGAATCATTTAAATTTCTTGGCACCACATTCTCTGAGCTGAGAACAAAAAACTTCTATTAAAAAAAAACTCAACAGTGCCTGCTTTTCTCTTTAAAAATGTTATCTTTTCAAATCAGTGTTGGTTCATGGCAGTCATTGAAAGCATCTGCACTTCTTTCATAACAGGCTCTTTTATCAGCATGCTTGCTCATTTCAGAATATAATCTTCAGAGTATAAGTCTGAATAGCAGATGGGACTGTAGGCCTGAAACTGGACCCTATTCAGGACCTATATACATTATGAATATAGAAATGAGCAAGTAACAAAGTTAAGGACCACACTTGATGATAACCATCTATTTCAATGATTACTTTCACAAGAACACTTTGGCCACCCAGAGAAAGAGCACATAAGGAAGATAAATGGCTTACAGTCATTCTGGTCAATCATAACCTCTGAGTCACCTCTGTTTCTGTAGATCTTCAGCCACTTCCTTGCACTCTAGATTAGATTTACTTTAAAAGGCTTGTATTGTACATGAAAGAGCTTAATGCTTTGTGTATTTTTTTTTATTTTGTGCAGTATAGTATTGTTTGCTGCTGCTGTTATATAAATGTTATTATGTCAGGGCAGACAATGGAAGAGAGAAGGCATTGGTGCACAGTGCCAACTCCTGGACTGGAGGGTAATTACTGTCATCCGGGCCCTTAAAGCTGTCTCCCAGGTTCACATTCATGATAATGGTTTACTGGGGATCAGAACGATTTTAATCATATATGTTGTTATGTTATTCACATCAGGATATTTTGTATATGGATCCATATAAATGTAATGAATTATTATTATTACTAGTCATTTAGCCCATTACAATAACGGGCGCTATAACAGTAGTGCATAAACATTAGTAGGAACAGTCTATATTAAATGGCAAGGGACTTTGACCTCATTCTTTTTGTTGGTCGTATTTTTCAGCCTTTCTTTTGTTGATGTTTACTTGCTGAGCTGATCATTCTTCGTGGGCTGCCGCCGTGTAGATAGATAGATAGATAGTGTATTGTGTGTCTTTAATTTTCTGTGACAGTAATACTGTCTTGTACGGCTCTATTCAATAAGGGCGCACACAAAAAGGCGAGCTTCAAAAGGGCGACCTCAATTGAGCGCGGCAAATAAAGGCATTCGCTTCCTTATTGAAGGATACCGTCTTGTACATCCGCTGGCTTGTACGTCCGTAATATACCTTTAATTTTCTCTGGCGGTAATACAGGCGTGCGTGTCGGTAATATGCCTTTAATCTCCTCTGACAGTAATACTGGCTTGTATGTGGCTGTAATATGCGTCACTGTATTGTGTACCTTTAATTTCCTCTCGCAGTAATACTGGTTTGTATTTCCGTAAAACGCCTCTAACTTTCTATGACAGTAATATCGCGCATCGCACCATGCCCCGCGCATGCGCACTTCATCAGAAGACACCCACACACGGACACCTGGACGCACATAGGGATTTTATATATATAGATAAGTTACAACAGCTCTGAGTATTCACGGCACTTCATAGAATAAATTCTCAGAACAGCGATTTCCAATGAGTAGATGGACTTGTTCAAATGGTGCTGCAGCTACAGCTAATGCAAATATTGTGGTGGTTTTATTACTGCCTAATATCTTTTTAGGTGACTTCATTGTCTTGGACTCATATTTTTCTTTTTGCACTACCCTAGTTTTCTGTATTTGTTTGTGTTAATGACGAAAAAGGTGATAAAATATACAATTTAGTTCATAACTTATAATGATTCATTTAATATGGCTCCAGCAGACCCCCATGACCCTGTAGTTAGGATATAGCGGGTTGGATAATGAATGGATAGATGTCTGATTCAACATTGGGAAATGCCCTGTTGTATTTTTTCCCAGTAATGAGCTTTATCTTTCTCATTTGCAATGGAAGACATTGCCATTAAGTAGAAAGTTCAATGTAGAGAAGTAGAGTTCAGATACATCAGGCATGCTCTGTGAGGCTGTTCCTTCAGGGATGGTCGCTTGCTCAGCATAACCTCCTGTTATGGACTTACAACATGGAGAAGCCTAGCTTCAATGTTAGCAACTGAATTAATGTCCTGTCAGGCATTGTACACCAGAATGTGAAAGTAACCCAGTTGCTTAGGAATCAGAAGAGCAGCTAAAAACATATTTTATATTTTAAGTGTAAATTGACAAAAAAAAAAGAGAAAAAATGCAGTTAGTCCAAAGACAAAAAAAGAAATCACACTAGGAAAGCTGTAATCATAAAAGGATGCAACATAATAAAAATTCTACAATAATAACAACATTAACATTATTTCTACAGCACATTTTCATACAAAGGATGTAGCACAAAGTGCTTTACATGATGTCAAGGAACTAACTACATGCAAGGAAAAACAAGTTAAAATTGGATAAAAAAAAAAACAATGCCTAAATATATATATACACTCCCTGGCCACTTAGATGTCCAGCTTTGAACAACAGCAAACAATGTCAAAACATCCATGAAAAAATCTTACGTTTCGCATCCATTAAAGTTATCTGTTTATATGATTGCAAAATCCCAAACGCAGGTATCTTTACTGAAATATTGTTAAATAAGATATCGTGAACTAAAATGGAGTGCACTCTGAAGCTAATGAGCATTTGCACTGAAGACCCGCCTCCTCCTCCTCATTCATTGGCCATGAAGTCCAGTAACAGCTTTTTCATTGGTTAACATTGCATCTCACATGATATAAACAGCACCAAGTTTACGGAGAGGCATATACAACTAAAGATTAAACATAAAAGAAAAGAGAGTGAAAACATTATCAAGAAAAGACTGTGGTGAAACCCTACATCTTCTTCAGTGGTCAGACTCACTAGCATTCTCATTAAAGAACATAAAAACAGAACACTTGGAAAAATAAAATGAAAATCATGAAGCTAATGATAAAAATCTAAAATATAAAAGATAACAGTCAAATAAAAAATAACCTAGTTTTATAATTTTTGGATTGACAGGAAAACCTAAAAACTGGGAAATGACAGCCTAATTAAGGCAGAAGTCAAATAAAAGCAGATGTTGGTTTGAATGAAAACCTGCAGCCAGAGGGACTCCCCAGAACTGAATTTGAGAACCAGTCATGTACTTTACTATTGTACTGTTAGTTACGTTCTGTTGTTGTTGGATTTGTGAATGTAACACTGAGGCAATTTCCTATCAACTGTCTTCGCCAGAAGGAAAGTTTAATTCAGTTCAATAAAATGATGTGGTTGTCAGTTGTTCACATCCTGGTCTTGATGCTACTGATTAAGGAGGATGTTGTTCGACATCAGTAATACGTCTCCAAATAGTCTACCAAAGATAGTACTTACATATTTAGAAAAAAATGAAGACTAAATAGATTGGTACTGGCATTAAAGTGTAAAGAAAATGACAAGGCCAGCTGATAAGAGAACAGGATTCATCTGGAAGTGTTAATGAACTGGGTTGTAATTTATCTTTGTTTATTTTATGCACTATAAACATTAGCAATATTCTTATGTGGCAAAGGGTGATACTAGATTAGGTGTTTTGCAATTGTTTCTAAGAGCATAACACCATTTCAATAATTCACATCTCCATAACAATAAACAAAATGGTATACTTCTACATGAAAATGCCTGAGACAAATTTGATTTATTTGATAGTTAAGCTTATTTTACCCATCTTTGTACAACCACTCCAAGACAAACAGCTGGATAATGGTTACCAACAGTATGCTATAACAGATAAAGAGACATTTGTTTAACACACTTTGGCTAATGCTTTGACCTCTGGATCCAATTACCGTACATTCTACAGAACTGGGTGCTATCAAGTCAGTTTATATCACAGCCTCAGAACAGGAAGCTAACATAAACATATTGCAAGCACTTACATGCTATGATGTGGGTACGTGCAGAAACATATGCAAAAAAGTGCATGTAGTAAGCACATTAAAAAATGAATGCATGCCAGACACACACCTCCAAAACGTTGTGCCAGAATTTCAATTAATTAAAAAATGTCATAGCATTAGTCCTGCCAGGAAGCTTATTTTATTTCACTTGCTGAGGTCTTTGACCCTAACCTGAGGTGTGCCATCTGTAGCCTTTTGCGGGTGAAGTGGAGCCAACAACACCTGATTGGAGCTGTTAGGATGCATATGGCTGCTATTTATAGGCTTTAATGACCACTAAACCTTAAAAGTCTAGATTGTATATTATTAGTTTAAACCATGTAGCTCAAAAGTGGCAGAGCCTAAAATATATATATTTATATAGGTAAAAAATACTCTAATGCAACTAATTGTATCCATTGCTGTAGGCCCACTAAAAAATACGAAAAGGAGAAGAATTTGACAGCAGTCATGCATAGAAACAGAATATGTTCTTATACAGAGCAATTCTAAGTGCCTTTGACTGTGCATACACTTTATTATTTCTATCAATGCAGTTTGATATTGGTGAAGTACATACACACTGTTTATGCTGTGACAGGAGCACTTCAGGGTGCCACCCTAACCTGGAATAAAGAGTACCACAATACAAAACTTTATAAAAATAGTGGTTTTGCAAAACAAAAATATAAAATGGAAATAGACAAAAAAAAACAATCTCTAGCTTCCTCATTGGGCCTCAGTATAGAGGACTGAGTTCCCATCGATTAGGTGAGATGGGTTGCTCACTTTTCAGAGACCACAGTGCCTTAAGTTTGGTTTACATCAAGGATCAGCAATCAGCCTGTATCTGTTTGTGTCAGGGATCAATGTGCTACTAGAAGAGGAAAGAGTAGGCCTTCCTTGGGAAATACTTTTGACCTGGTCGTAACAGCAAACATGAGAGGAGGATTGCAGTAGAAAGTACTTAAGTGGCAGTACTGGTTGGAAAAGAAAGGACTCAAGATGAGTGCTAAATAATATAGAACAAATAACAGAAGTAGAAAGCAGCTTAACTCAGTATCAGTTTGGCCAGACAACCAACTGTAGGAAGAGTCCTGGTGGTTCCAAACTTTTTCCACTTCATAGTTATTGAGGCCACTGTGCTCCTAAGAACACTCAAAGCTTTAGAAATGGTTTGATACTCTTACTCTGATCTATGCCTCAGCACACGTTTATCGCGGTGGTCTATAGAGAGTTCCTTGAACTTCATGGCTTGGTTTTTGTCCTAACTTTCAGTGTTAGTTATTGAACCTTCTATACACAGGTGTGGGTGCCTTTCTAAATGATGTCCAATCAATTTAGTTTTGCCAAAGGTGGATTCCAATCACATTCTAGACACATGTCAAGGATATTTAAAGCAAACAGGATATACCTGAGCAGGACCGGCGCCAACAGAGCACAGTCTGGAGTGCTAATAGCTAAAGGTCTGAATACTTGTGTAAAGGAGAAATTTCAGATCTTGATTTTTAATAAATTTGCAAACCTTTCTGAAAATATGTTTTCAGTTTGTCATTACGGATTTTTGAGTGTAGCTTGATGGGAATACTTTCTGAATTCACTGTACTACAGAGACAAAGCCATTGGGAAAAAAAATGAGGAAAGAGGGCTTGAAACCAGAAGAGTAATAAATAGATACCAAGGTATGTAGGTATGCAATGTATCACAAATAAGTGCAGACAATGAAGGTTTGGCCATATGTTGAGATGCTGAACTAAAGGAGGTATTTAATTTAAAATTAAAGGTCAAGAGACAGACAGGAGGATCCAATGTAGGACTTAACAGAAACACATTTGAGAGTGGACACAGTAAGGAATAGGACTGTTTGGCATGCCAGACCAAGGGCCTCCAGCATTGGTAATTGCAGAAAGTGGCGTTGCTGCTACTGCTGATGATACTTACATTATGCTTTACTGCAAAACAATTCATGGTACCATAAATGTCATTATCATACTGAAATGTGAAGTGACAAATTGTGGGTGTCTGATGGATTGAACCCCAAATATGGCTAGCAAGCCATAGATGCCTTTTATATGTAGTTCAGAAGCAATCCTTTGTGGTGTTTAAGGTGAATAGCAGCACCCCAAACTCAAAATTACACCACAGCAATCGTGGGTTTAAAAGAATACATTTTTATTTAATACCAGACCTTCCAAAAGTTCTACTCTTCCAAAACAGCTCAACATCATGCACAATTATTTATTTTTTTCTTATTTTCACTCCTCTGCTCCTCACAAGCAAGCACTGTCCACCTCCTCCTAACTCGGAGGAAGCACATTCAGTTCATGTGGAAGCCCTCCAAAGTAGGAATACCTGCTCTTGGCATCTCCCCCTGGAGGCACCCATGGCACCCCACCGAGCTGCCCAGTTGTTGTGCCTCAGCAGGACCAAAATGATGTGGGCCTTTAAAGAGAGTAAAAAAGTCCCAAATAACCTCAAAAATGCACAATAGAGGGGTAAAACCATCAAAACCTGGCTAGTAATAGGGCAAAACAAGATCTTTATAAATAAAATATTTATTCTTCAAAATTACTCTGTAACCAAAGGACTCCATGAAGCACAATGGCAAAAAGGAGTTGCCACACATAGCAGTCCAAAGAAAACAAATTCCCAAAACAATATCCAAAGATGGTGGTCAAAAAACTTAGCAAGAAGGTCAAAATCCAGAAAAACACAATAATAATTAATGCACAAAAAACATAAGAGATACCACACCACCAGCACATTCAAAATGAACTGCCAGGATGTACAGGAGATTCTGCTGATTTATAGGGCAGAGGGCAGTTCCTGGTGGTGATTGGGAGGTGGCCTTGCTCTTTGGGGGACCACCCAGAAAGTACATGGAACATAGCTGAGACATTGAAACAGAAACACAAGCAATGGCAAATAAACGCAGATATATTTATTACACACAAGAGAATCAAAAATGAACAAAGATGAAAAAAGGATGAGCGTGAAACCCAACTAGGAGGAGGAACTCTGGCTTAGACATAACACCAATGGAACTTCAGTTCCCAGGTTTCCCTGTGGGAATGTGTGAGGGCACACCAACAAAGAGAGACTGCCACTTAGTGCATTGGGGATGTATAGACCCCTGGCAGGTCGTCTCCCATTATATGGGGTTTCAGGATAGGCAAGGGTCCGTCCATCCATCTATCCCATTCAGGAAGCCAATCCATCCTTGCCTTCCAGAAGGCTGCACAAATCACTAGAGATTTGTTTCACATTCATATGTTAACTATAAACATCTATATTTCATATGTTCAGAACATTTTCAGTGTTATGTCACTGTCCAATTGTTACATGACACAACTCTCATAAACACATTTGCCAACTGAGAGAACAGAGAGATGGAAATAATTTGTTTTACTGGACTTAACAGTGGTCAGCAGTGCTCCCTCTAGCAGTTGTCACTTCCATCCTATTTTTTATGGAGCTGTTGTTAAGATTGGTGTGTAAGCTATCTTCATAGTTTTAACAAACCACATACACATCACAACCCAAATTGTGTGCCAGATATTCACAAAGAACTCAGAAACCCATCAACATGATTCATACAGGGTTACTGACCTAAAAATGTGACATGTAGTTTGTGAAATGGCCAACTGCTTAAAGTTTCTTTAGCCATAAACATTAGAAAAATCCATATGACATCAGTTCATTCAGCTCAACCAAGCTCACTAGTCCTGTTCTCTTAATTGTTCCAAAATTACATCAAGTCTAGTCTTGAAAGTCCCTAAAGTCTTACTGTCTACCACTCTACTTTGGTAGCTTATTCCAAGTGTTTATGGTTGTCTGTGTAAAGAAAAAGTTTCCTAATGTTTGTGCGAAATTTGTCTTTATATATAATCTTCATTTGGATCTTGATCTTTGTTTGTCCGTGAATTCACTGCCTTGTGTGGTGTTCCTGCTGTGTTCAGTAGAGGGCAATAATGATGGAGGAGGAGAGGAAGTGAGGGGAGGATCGTTGGATGTGGTTGGAGTGTGGTGATTAAAGAGGATTGAACTAAAGGAGACTACATGCTGTTTGTACTGGCTGAATACACAACACCTTGGTTGTTACTTTTGTTTACAAACACTGTCGATACCACTCTTTGTGTTTAGATCTGGCGTCGACACCACTCTTTGTGTTTAGATCTGGCGTCTACACCGTGCTTTGTGTTTAGATCTGGCGTCGACACCTGCTTCGTTGTCGAGACTGTGGTTTTTTGTGTTTCTATCGACCGTCGTTGGCAGCACTTCGTCCAAATCGAATGTTCACCCACTTCTTGGAGTCGGCAGTCAGAGTATATAAGTCGGACACACTTCTGTGATTTTCCATCAGTCGGCGTTTGGAGTTCAAGAAAGAAGCATTGGTTCTTCCTTACTCTTTGGATTGCCACAAAGCAACCTGCGAGATTGGAGAAAGGTTGAGAAGAGATCGTGAGAGGAAACGACAGCGTCATGAAAACGAGACGGACTGTGAACGGAGAGAAGCAGAAATGCTCCTCCACCACCACATAATTACTATTCGGACAGTGATTCCAAGTAGGCCGTTCCTATCGAATCAATGTCAAGGGTTTTGTTTTGTAATTTTGTTTCCCTTATAAAAAAGCATAATGCTGTGCGACGAAGGGCCCAGTTCACGACTGGCAGGGAGCCCTTCACAGACAACTTTAACACGCTCAACGTAGTTGGGCGCACATGGCTAGTCCTTAATAAATTTCTAGCTGTGTCCCCATATTCTCGATGAACTAATTTTAAAATAACAGTCTCGATCTACTGTACTAATTCCTGTCATAATTTTAAACACTTCAGTCACGTCTCCTTTTAAACTTCTTTTGCTTAAACTGAAAAGGCTCAGCTCTCTTAATCTTTCCTTATAATTCATCCCCTGTAGCCCTGGAGTCAGCCTGGTCGCACTTCTCTGGACTTTTTCTAGTGCTGCTATATCCTTTTGTAGCCTGAAGACCATAACTGTACACAGAACTCCAGGTGAGGTCTCAAAAGTGTGTTATAAAGCTAGATAAAGCACTATAAATAAGATTGATAATTATCTACACAGGACTTGTAAACCTGGGGCTGCACGGTGGTGCAGTGGTAGCGCTGCTACCTCGCAGTTAGGAGACCCGGGTTCACTTCCCGGGTCCTCCCTGCGTGGAGTTTGCATGTTCTCCCCGTGTCTGAGTGGATTTCCTCCGGGCGCTCCGATTTCCTCCCACAGTCCAAAGACATGCAGGTTAGGTGCATTGGCGATTCTAAATTGGCCCTAGTGTGTGTTTGGTGTGTGGGTGTGTTTGTGTGTGTCCTGCGGTGGGTTGGCACCCTGCCTGGAATTGGTTCCTACCTTGTGCCCTGTGTTGGCTGGGATTGGCTCCAGCAGACCCCCGTGACCCTGTGTTCGGATTCAGCGAGTTGGAAAATGGATGGATGGATGGATGGACTTGTAAACCTAGCTGTATGACCAATATCTACTGAGGAGTCATAAACCTGGTTATGTGACAGCTAGAGAGTGCATAGTGTTTATAAACCCACCAGTGTGTCTTCCAATGGCCTTTAAACGTACCAGTGTGACATATATTTACAGTAAACAGGCTTTGTGTATTAAGTCCCTTTCACATTACACAATTTATTTTCCATCAGTTTTCAGTCACAGACTTTATTTACATAATTTTAGTGGGTTAATAGCAGTCACAGATCCCTCCACCAATGTTTAGTCCTGTAGTCTGGCCTCCCCAGCACCTTTCACCAACCAGTTTGCCACTCATCCTAACAAAGTCAGTTTCTAATTATGATAGCTGACAACCAATGAGCAATCATGCTGTATGGAAGAACAATGCATATAATGCAGCTCTGAGGAATGAGGAACATGGGTGTTGTAACAGAAATGCGCTATTTTGGCACCTGACCCGACACAGACAGACGTGGGAGGCACACTGATAAAACAAACAAATGTTTTATTTCAATTTCTTTGCCTGTGGGCAATGCCTTCCCCATCCCCACAGGCACAACACAGTCCCACAAACAATAACACAACACTCTTACTCTTCTTCCACCACTCCTTTTCGTCAAGCTTTGTTTCCCTCCTGTCAACTCTGGCTCTTCAAGTAGTGGCTGCAGGCTCCTTTTATAGCACCCCCAGAAGTGCTCCAGGTGCCTGTTGACCTACTTCAGGCTGCACTTCCGGGTGTGGCTGCAGTACAGCCCACATGGGCTCATTAAGCCATGCAGCTTCTCCGGGCAGTGGCAATGGAGCCCAACATGGATGAGCTCCAGTGTTCCACCATATTGGCCCTGATGCAACCCAGGGGGGCTGCCACCAAGTGTTCCAGGGAACGTAGGGTGAAGCCCATGGGTGTTCCCTCGGATCCAGTGTCAAAGGGGCGTCCCGGCCGGCTGTCACAGTGTTTTGCTTAGCACAGAAGAATAGAAAAAAGAAAAAGGGCAGGGATTGTGGCTGAGCTTACTTTACCTGGAAACCCTTCGTATAGCACTGGCTCTGTCAGACAGCACGTTATTAGCTGTCAGAAAAAGAGATGAGCTTGTGATACTTTGGAAATGTGAAAGTGGGCTGGAAAGTAATCAGACCATATTTTAATTTGTCATGCCCTGTAATTTTTAGTCTTGGACATCTTAAAGCAATAAGAGAAGCAACTGCAGTTGTCAAGTTTGACATCTCCCCTAACTAGAAGTCATGGACGGTGACTTCTCTTTCACCACCATAACTTTACACTTGAATGTTCCAATGTTGTCAGGACATCCTACAACACCTATGAGAATAACTGCTGGAAGCTATGGCCAGTACAGTGACCAGTATTTGGCTCTGCTACATTAAATCTACCAGTGAGTCTCATCCTGAAGCTTACGATAGATAGATAGATAGATAGATAGATAGATAGATAGATAGATAGATAGATAGATAGATAGATAGATAGATAGATAGATAGATAGATAGATAGATAGATAGATAGATAGATAGATAGATAGATACTTCATTGATCCCGAGGGAAATTTAAGTATAATTGATCAGATAAATATTCTTCCTCTTCATGTCAGGATTCAGTAGATTCACCTTTGCTAGCCATGACAGCCTATTGTCTATTGTCTTTGCACATCTGCACACTGACATTTTTCCTCATTCTTCTTTATAAAACTGCTCCATCTCCATCAGGTTGCATGGGGATCATGAGTGAGCAGCCCAAGCCAATTCCAGACACAAATTCTTGATTTGACTGAGATCTGCCATCTGCTTCAGTGACTCCAGGACATTAACTTTATTGCTTTTAAGCCATTCCTGTGTAGCTTTGGTTTTATACTTGAGCTTGTTGTCTTGCTGATAACAAGTCTTCTCTCAAGGTGCAGGTTATCTTGTAGATGGCATCAGGTTTTGCTTCAGTATTTACCTGTGTAGTGGTGTAATCATTTTACCCTCATATGACTTCCAAGGTCTTCTATAAAATTACCTCTCCACAGTATGATGCTGTCTCCACTATGCGTGTTTTTGATTATGAGAATTGTTTGGCTTTCAACGTACATGCCGCTTAGTCTCATGCCCAAACAAAAAGTTCAATTTTGGTCTTTTCAGACCAGTATAATCTTCAGAACCTCCAATGTGCCTTCTAGGAAACTCTAGCTGAGACATATCATGTGCATTTTTAATAGTTTCGCTTTGTCACTATTCCATGACATTGCAAACGATTAACTTTATTTGTCCCCAGGGAGAAATTTGGCTTTATACAGAAGCTCTTTAAATAAATAAATACATAAATAGGTGGATATGTAAGTAAGTAAATAAATAAATATACATACACACTTTCATCTGAACACACACTGGAATGACTATAAAGCAAGAAAATTGAAAAGCAAAGAGAACTTCTGACTTGGCAGTCACAGTCACATTATACAGGTGTATTGCTGTTGGTATAACGGAGCCCCAGTAGTGTTTCTTCACACACTTCTGCTGAATAATTCGTTGGCTGAAAGTCCTCAGTGTTAGTGTCTCAGAGGGAAGATGTGCAGCATTGTTCATAATTGCACTCACTTTTGTTTTAACTCTCTCATTTGCTGCTAACTCCAAGGGGTCCAGAGTGCTTCCCATAATTGAGTCTGCTTTTTAATTAGCTTGTTGATTCAGTGGGCCTCTCTTGAAGTGAAGTTACCAGCTGTCAACACATCACATCATAGAAAATTGCACTGGCCATCACAGAGTTGTAGAAGATTTGAAGGTTGTGTCACTTCCCACATTAAAGGCACCCAGTCTCCTAAAGAAAACAAGCCTGCTCTGGCCTTTCTTATATAGTTCCCTCTGTGTTCCGAGACCAGCCCAGCCTGTCACTAATATGGACCACCAAGTACTTGTAAGAGTGAACCACATCTACATCCACTCCTTGAATAGTGACCAGACATAGAGGCTGTTTAGTGCGGCAAAAGTCAATAATCATTTCCTTGGCTTTGCTGATGTTAAAATGCAGATAATTTTCTTTGCACCAAGAATCAAATTTTTCCACCTGACTCCTATACTCCGTCTCATTCACTTTATCAATGCATGCCATAAGTGCAGAATCATCTGAGAATTTCTGCGAGTAACATGATGTAGTGTTATATTTATAGTCTGAGGTGTACAGGGTGAACAGTAAAGGAGACAAGGCTGTTCCTTGTGGTGTTCCAGTGTTGCTCACATCCATATCAGAAACACAGTCATTGAGTCTCACAAACTGCGGCCTGCCTTTCCATTGTCTAGGACACCATGGGCTCAACCACCTGCATATCTCAGATTTTACCCCTTAACAAAGATGGTTGGAAGGCACTCAGGAAATCAAAAAATCATAATCCTCATAGTGCTGCCAGCTTTGTCCAGGTGAGAAAAAGCCTTGTGGAGCAGATTGATAATTGCATCCCCCATTCCAGTCTTTGTCCAATAGGCAAACTGATCCAAGTGGTTTGCCACAAGAGGATTAGCTTCTCAAAGGTCTTCATCATGTGAGACACAAGGGCTACTTTTGCATTAGGTGAAGAGACTCCTGCCTTCTTTGGAACTGGAACAATTCAAGAACTATGACCATGGCTATGCCACCATTTTGCTACATGCAATTCACTCTTCAGTGGTTAGAATCTACCCCTAAGCCTGCTATTGCTTTCTTTTATTATTTTAGCTGGTTCTTGTCATGCTAACTTAGTTAAAATATCAATTGATATATTTTGACAGAAGCATACAACTCCAACATGTAATCCTCTCAAAATTCAATGGTGCTCACTTGGGACTTTCACAACAGAAAGGCATAGCCTGTCATAGTACAAACTACATGAGAAAAGAAATCTGTGTCGACCACAAATTATATTACAGTTTTGTATGAGCCTATAAGCCTATAGTTGATTGTGGAAGTGCACTGTGGCCAGCCTAGTTCTTTCAATGGCACATAAGGTTTCTAAAGCCATATTTTGTGATGACTTTCTCCTTAGGCTTCCTAAACTTACCAGCATAACTTTCTATGCAGGGTTTCCAGACTGATTAGTCTTGACGTCTCATAACCACATAAACACAGTATGGTTCTGAGTTTTTGTCTCAGTAATTATGGGCTTAGATTAGATATCATGGTTTGTGGACTGGCTGTCAGTGTCGCATGAGTCTGCTGTCTTGGTACGTCCTGAAATGTCTGAGCAAGAAGGAAATTTGACACCACCTGGCCCGTGCCTCTGGAAATGCATGTAAGCAAGACTACAACTTCTGTAGCTGCTTCTACTACTAATACAACAACTGGGCCATGTTAATTGCTCAGTGTGCTAACTCATGAATAAACCAAGAGAATTCAGGCTATGAATTTATGTTGAAGTTACAGTTATAATCAATCCTGAATTAGGTAACACACAATCATGTGCATCCTGCTTCATAGCTTCAAAGACCTGGATACAAATCCTGGCCCAGATACTACCCGTGTGGAGTGTGCATGTTCTCCATATGTTTATGTGGGGGTTTTCTCCAAATACTTGGATTTTCCTTCCTCCCACATTCTAAAAATTACATACTAAGTTGATGCAAAAAACATAACTTAGCTATTAAGAACTGACAGGCAGAAAATGCTGAAATATTTGTAGTATATAATAGGTCTTGGTTGGTGGTCTTAGTCTTTCCATAGGCCAAAGTAACAAATGGTTCAAATTGTAGGTCAAAGAATGAAAGGTTCAGGCCACTGGTTTGATCCTAAAACATTGTGTTTGAGTAATATACTAGGCATCTTCATGGACTCATGATGAATGTGACATATTTTTACATGAACACACTTTGCCAGGAATATAAGCAGTGTACCAGCTGCTGTGCCTATCTATTAGGTCACCTGTTGGCACTAGGTCACAGATCACAGCCTCCATTCATTAATTAAACAATCTGTTCTGTTAGACACCCTCTCACTCTGTTATTAGCTGCTGTCACATCTTCTTTTACTTTCTGCCATTACTTTCAGGCCTGCACATTAACAATTGCACTGTATTCATTAATCCATGGATTTTACAAATCCACTCCACGCTACCGGGGCCTGTTTATGCCACAATTTAGGAATTGATCCTAGGTGGGACATCAGTTCATCCATTCACATCCACATTCGCAGGGCCATTTTATAGTCACCTCAGCTGCACATCTTTCAAGTGCTGAAAGAGTTGAGTGTACCCAGAGAAAACACACACTGGCTCAAGGAGAACATACAAACCCCCCATGAACAATTAGTAAATAGGAAATTGAATTGTCCTAAAGCTGAGAGGTTGTAATACATAATACTGTGCCAATGGTCTCCGTTTGTCCAAAGTAATAGATTTCCCATGTACCCCCATTACTTAAACTAGCAGACTGCCTGATATCAACCCTTACTAATAGCTTCCTATTTGTTCTACCACTAGTATCCTCACGTGCCCACCCAAACTAAAGCTCAAAATTTGCCCCTCCTCTTTCAGCTTATCAGGCTCCCCATACATCTTGCACACCCCCCGCCAACAAACATCACCCAGTGTGTAGATGGAGCTCTGCTCATGAGATGAGATCGTATCGCCTCAGCACACAGGTTGCTATGGTGACGTGCTGGCCATGGAGCCAAGTGCAAATCCTTGCATTGTCATTTAGCTGCAATGAAACACAAAGCTTTTCCTGCAAAAGATTCCACAAGGTACTGGAGAATGGCAGACATGTGCAGTAACGATGCTTTGAAAACTTTGCAATTGGGAGACAAAGAAATTAATGGCTGGGCTGCTCCTCTTCTCACCTTCAGCAAGGTGGCACTTTCCTAGCTGTCCATGTAAGTCAGGTCAACTGTTTTGAGAAGAAGCATCCCCCTTTGGGGGCCACAACTGAATTTCTTTGATTTCAGTGTCTCCCTTTATCTTTCTGCCCTTTGATTATTCCTTCTACATGATAAAGTTGGAGCCTGCGCTGAAAACAATCTAGGAATTAGACAGACACTATGAGATGCAACTCCAAGAGCGCGGTGTGCTGGCATTTGTGAGGCTGTAATATAGGTCAGGCAGGTTGCTATAGCAACAGACGTTCTGGTGGAATTTGTCTTTCCCAGTTTAGATGGGTCTTGCTTCTGGGATATCTGCCTCTGTAATATTTTGGTAAATCACAATGAAGATTATTATTATTATTATTATTATTATTATTAGTAATATTTCTGCAGAATTGTCTTAGGTGTAACCAAAATCAAACCTGACATGCATTATGAGCTGTGCAGTCATTTGAGACTTGGGCGACATTTTCAATTCAGACCTGGCCATAAGACATCCTGAGAGAACCTTTCTGCCAACTTTGAAATATTGCTGACCTTTGCTGTTTTTTATTTTTGGCAGTACAGCAGCAGTTTTGAAACTTTATATGCTACTTATTGCTTTTCAAATTATGCCTCTCACTTCCTGGTAACCATTCTATACAGCACTATGAATATAACAGTGCATATCCATCTCCTTCATTGCTGAACTGTTTAAAAGAAAAGTTCAAGGAAGGAGAGCCCACAATCAATTATCAATGGATTAGCTATTTCACTTGGCTGGACACTCTTGACATCTTGCTACATTTCAAGCAGTTCCTGTTTGAATATCATCACTGAAGTAACAGCAATATTTTCATGTGGTGGAGAAAGTGAAATGGATCCGATAGCCCAGCTTCTCATCAGGCTATCCTCCATCTCCAGTGGTGAAGCTGCACTCATATTTCCAGGGGGATTGAAACACAATGAATGAACATGACTGTGTCTCTATTCTTTGTTCTGACCATGCCATACATTTTCTCATACAGTGGACATGTGCACTTTAACACTTGGGTACTTTTCAGGGCTTCCAAAGCAGGAAGGATGGTCCACATTCACCTGTCCTTTATAACAGAAAACAATGCATCTTGGCAAAAGCTAGCCCTAAGAACTGATTCAGATCAGAAGTCGGCTGACCATATTCAAGGCTTAAAAAACAAAAAATAATTAGCAAGTCATTTAGCAATTTGGAAATCAAGCAAGAATGCTGAGCTGAAAAGATCATGAAAACCTCTAACAGATGTCTGGACTAAGTATGCAAAACCACATGGATGAGTTCCTCTTTTGTGGGCTGTATTTTATGTGACCTTCTGAATTGAAATGTGCCCTAACTGAAGTTCTGTTCTCTGAAATATTTAATGAAATAATAGATAGGTGCGCTTTTCAAAGTAATTACACAATAACTTCAGACATTTGGCTAATTGTTACTAAAATTGGGATAAGAAGCAAGGTAATGTAATTAAAATGTTTAACCATAAAAGATGTGTGCTTTTTATACAGTATATAGTGAATGTTGTATCTGTATTCAAATTAGGATAAAGAAGAAAGGAAAGAATAAAGATGATTGTAGAATTGTCCCAGAACAGAGTGCCTTTTTAAAGCTGAAGGTTGTTAGAAATAAAGATAAATGTGTTTGCCCAGGATTCGGACTACAAAAAGGTTGAAGAATGGATTGAATCAGGAATTCCATTTTGAAGACAGAAAAGAAGGACAGAATGTGCCGGATGAAGGCTATTCAGATGAACGTTGTGTATTTAACCTTCTCTCTTTTTCAGCATGTGCAGTATATAACCTTTAACCTTTCTACACTTATTGTATTTTATATGACATTTATGTAATCCTTTATTGTATTTTGTTTTGTGTTTACATATGTAAGAAAAAGCATTTTAACATTAACTTGACCTTGATTGTTATATTTTCTGGACTTAGAGGGTCAGGTTGGGAGATGTTAACCTAGGGGTTTAATTGAAAGGTAGAGCAGGGTTAGTGATGTGAACTACATGATAAGGGGCTTCAGGCCCATAACAGGTGACCAGCCAGCTGCTCAGCCCAGAGTTCTGGAACTGCTGGATAAATTTTAAAGACCCCAAAGTCACCATTGCCTGCATATCATCTTGCCCCTATGGCTGAGAAAGAGAGACAGAATACGGGTTGACATCAAGCCCTCCTCTAGAAAACCATTTTTGAGTTACAGTATATCACCTTGGGAAGTGTGTGAACCTGTTCAGCAGCCCATTTCCTGCACAATACCCTCGGGAGAGAAGAATTACATGCAAAGCAAAGAGTTGTGTAAGCACTTTTTCTACAGTACACCCAATTGACAGCCAGTTCAATATTTTTTTTTCTTGTCTCTTTAGAATGGGAGGTTCAAGAAGAAGAACAACCCAACTTCCATCGATTACTTCTCAATTTAAACTTAAAAATGTAAAATGTTTTCTCATTTCCTCTCTCAGCTTTTTTTGGTCTAATGTACTCTTGCACACAATGGAAGGGGGATTCTGATAGTTGTGGCCTCTGACAAGGTCATCCCATTTAACCATAACAGATCATTTTTAGGAAATCAGCTATATGATGAGATGCTTCTTCTTTATTCTATTCCTAGGATACCAACATATCAGAAAATGTGAAGAATACATGTAGTTCATTACCAAATCACACATATCAACCTTTTTGTTATATGGACTTTTAAAGAACATTTCAAAGAGGGTGGAAACCATCAATGATCAATTAGGTATGAACCTTGTTAACCAGGTGACTTTTTAAAGTTTATTTACACTTCTCAGATATTTCCTGCAGCCGAACTGGGGTCTCTGTAGTAACAGGCCGGTGTAGATGATGGAAGTAGTATGTCATAGATGTGGCCACATACAAGGGGTATCCCTCTCACCCACTAGGGATTATTTTTGCAATGGCCGAAAAGTGGGAATTCACTCCTTTTATAGTAAATCCAACTTCTACTAAACCAGTACGAGAAGATATTGAGCACATTTCAGATGAGCATAAGCACAAAATGCAACACATACAGTGGATTCAGAAAGTAGCATGAAGATTAACGTGCTTTCAAATGTGTACACATACACTAGCGGTGATCTAAAAAGTAGCATAAACATGCATGCTTCTCACACATAAGTATGGAGTCAGAGCTAAAAATCAGGAGTGGTCTCCCCTAGACTTTCTCATATACTCTGATATGGGGATGGATATTTGAGGAGTAAACTGCAAGACAATGATTATATTTTTATATTATGTACACTCAAGAATGATCAAAAACAAACCAAATCAAATTAATAATATACTGAACAATTATTATAAAAGTAAAGTTGAATAAATCGGACTCTGCAGCTACATGAATAAAAGGTAAAGTACCACTTCTGGTTAGCGGAAATAGCCCAAAATTTGACAGAAATCTACATTTTGTGCCTAATACTTTCATGTAAAATTTGGTTGACATAAGTGAAAGCATACTCAAGTTATTGTGTTTACACACACACACACACACACAGATAAACACACAGACATAATTCCAAAAATGTTTTCTTCGGACTCAGGGAGGTCTAAAACATCGAGATTCATCAAAATCTCGAAATGGAATTTTTGGAGGATTCCAAATTTTCATTATACTTTGTATATGAAAAAGTAAAAAAAAGTACATAAACACAAAAAAAAACATTTTTGAAACATACAGAGATTTTAACATATACTGTTACTGAGTTGTAGATCTAGTTTTCAATGGATGAATTTGTTGTTTATGTTCATCAATCTATATTTAATAACCTGTAATGATAAAGTGAAAACATGTTTTCAGAAAGGTTTGGAAATGTATTAAAATACAAAAACTGAAATCGCTGAGTCTTATAAGTATTAAAATAGTTTGCTGTAGCACTCCAAATTGTGCTAAGGTGCAGTGACGGTGCTGTTATTTTGCTCCCTAGGCCAAGCTTATTAGTGTGCCAGCTGACTGTTCGGTCGCTAACCAGTGCTATTGGGTTTTCCTCCCCTTATGATCTGTGCCCCAGGAGAATGCCTATTTAGCCTCAATGCTGGTGCCGGTCCTGCTCATGTGTAACCTGTTTGCTTTAATTCCCCTTGAGATCTGTCCAGACCTTGATTGGAGTCCATCTGTGGCAAAATGAATTGACTGGACACCTTTTAGAAAGGCACACATCTGTGTATCAGGTCCCATAATTCACACTGCAAGTTAGAAGAAAAAAACAAGCCATGAAGCCCAAGGGACTTTTCGTAGACCTCTACGATAAAATTGTGTTAAGTCATGAATCAGAGTAAGGGGGTAAGGCTTGGAGTGGAGCACAGTGGCCTCAATAATCGTGAAATGGAAGATGCCTGGAACCATCAGGACTCTTAATAGAGCTGGCCAAACTGAGTAATCAGGCAAGAGGTGGTGATCAGGGAGGTGACCAAGAACCCAATGGTCACTCTAAAATAGCTTCAGCAGTCCTATGCAGAGAGGGGACGACCTGTTGGAAGGATGACCATCTCAGCAGCACTCCATCAATCAGGCATTTATAGTGGAGCTCCATCTCCTGCTTGGAGTTTGCCAAATGATATTTAAAGGATTCTGAGATTCTCTGATCTGATGAGACAAAAATTGAACTCTTTGGGCAGAAATCCAAGCACTGTGTCTGGAGAAGACCAGGCACTTCTTATCCCCTGCTTAATGTCATCATGGAGCTGGCAGCATCATGCTACAGGGTTGTTGTGACTGGTGTCAATTATGATTTTTACCATTAGCAAGCATTTCAATTAGAGCCTTTTGATCTGTGACCCAGTGTTGCCCAGCTCTCAGCTGTGCTGGGATATTCAAAGTCAAAACAGATAAAAGCTGTGCAGGGCACAGCAGAGAAAAGAAAACATCCTGACTTCAGGGTCCTATTTAACCGTAACCTAAAAGGACACAAGAAACTGTTCACTAAATGTTTACATCTGTAATTAACTGTTTACATATTTAAGAAGTGTGATCTACAGTTGTAATTCAGTCATTGACTTCACTGTACTGCATGACTCTGCATGTGTTATGAATAAAGGCTTCACCTCCTAACCTGATAATGGCTCCGTGAATTTATCTTTGACTCAGGTCAGAATTAAGGGAAAGACAAATTCAGCCAAATACAGGGAGATCCTTGAACAAAACCTGCTCCTGAGTGCATGTGACTTCCGATTTGTCAATAATTTGTCAACAACAATAACCCCAAGCCTACAGCCAAAACAACTCTGGTGTGACTCTGAGATAAGTCCCTGACTATCCTTGAGAGGGCCAGTCAAAGCTCAGTCTTAAACCCCATAGAACATCAATGGAGAGACATGAAGATGGCAGGGTACAGACGCTTCCCATCCAATCTAATGGAGTCTAAGAGATTCTTCCAGGAAGAATGGGATAAACTGTGCAAATCCAGGTGTGCAAAGCTTGTAGAGACTTACCCAAGAAGACTCACAGCTATAATTGCTGCCAAAGGGTCTTCTACAAAGTACTGCATTAAGGCTCTGAATACTTAACATGAATGAGAGATTTCAGTTTTGGATTTCTAATAAATTTGCAAACCTGTCTGAATAAATGTTTTTACTTTGTCATTATGGGATATTGAGTGTTGATTTATGGACAAAAATGGCAAGCTTATTCATTTAAAATCAAATCTACGTCACAACATAGTGAATAGACAGTGAAGGGCTCTGAATACCTTTTGAATCCACTGTTTCCATTGTCTTAGTTGTAAGGTCATTAAAGGACAAGTACTCTTTGATTAAGCATTCATTTTTAAATCTTGTATCACTCCTTTAAGACCATCGCCGTCTCAGTAGCAGCAGCCCCTTACACAAGATGAAGAAGGGCCAGACAGACCCAAGAGGCAATCCCTGTCAAGGAACTGAAATAATTTTCTCCAAAGTAATCAAATATTTAAACAGGTCTGGTACTTTAGGATTACCTAAACATACTAAAATAATCCAGTTAGTCATACTGAGTCTAGCCACATGAAATCAGTATTCATTGAATTTTTTTTTTTGTTTGTATTTCTAACACATATGTGCTCTTCCTGTGCTAACAAGGTGCATTCCATTAAACCAATGGGTGGGCCTGCATTTCGGAGTACAGTTTACCAAGTTAGGAATGATGATTGACAGTTACAGTCTGTTGACAGTCATGTTGAAGTGCCTGGAGATTATTGTGAGCTCTGAAAATTACCAGGACAAGTTACCAAGAGCAATACATGGTCAGGCAAAGCATGGGTCAGAGCCATGAGATCGAACTAAACTTGAGTCTACCAAGAACAAAAGGGCAAGAAGATTCTCAATAGTCAATGGCAATGAAACAAAAAAAAGCAAAATCCTACCACTAGAGCCTACTTGAGAAATAAGCTAACACTAAAGTTTATTTGATATTGCGTTATCCATCGAGGAATAACATGCAGGGTGAAAACCACTTTATTTATAAACAGGGAGTCGAACTCCAATCCTGGAGGGCTGCATCGGCTGCTGGTTTTTATTCTCACCCTTTTCTTAATTAGTGACCAGTTGACTTCTTTTACCTCAATTTTAATTAATGTGGTCTTTAAGACTCAGACCAGGCTTGAGGCTTGAGGATGCTATGGGTAGCTGCGGCATATCTTGTCATACGTATAAAGTTATTAGCTTGATATTAGAAAGTCCTTTCATCCACCTTTTTACCGCCTTTTCAGTTAGCGTATTATTGCTTCAATTAGCATATAAGTTAGTAGTAGTAGGGTGTTGTACCGTGTTACATCTTGCCTGAAGAAGGGGCCTGAGTTGCCTCAAAAGCTTGCATATTGTAATCTTTTTAGATAGCCAATTAAAGGAGCCATTTTGCTTGACTTCTCGCTACATATCAGTTAGCATATCATTGTTTTGTCTTTACCATAGACATTATCTCTATGTACTCAGTGATTCCATACAATGAAGACCTCATTGCCCTCTGACATGCATTTAAGAGACATCCAGTCCAGGATTCTCTCATGAACATCCTCGTCAGATATACAGAACTGGTTCTTACCCAAAATACTTTATGTTTTGGAGGTCAGTAGAGTTGCATTGGGTACTAGAAAGGGACCTAGCTATGTCAACATCTTTGTCATCTGCGTGGAAGAGTATATCCTTCCTTCATACCTAGGCTTTGTAACAGACCTGTAGATATACTGATGATTGTGTTGGTGATGCCTCCTACTCTAGAAGCCACCTACAGGAATTCATTAATGTTTTTATTAGTTTCTTTGCATCTCTCAGTTTTGCACTTTATGTTTCCTCCACAAATCTACCATTTTTTAGATATCAGTCTTTCTATCCACTTTCCAGAACTTAAAACCTCTGTCTATTACAGGTCAACTGACACCCACAGTCACATTCTCTACAGCTCCTTCTATCCCTATCATTTAAGAATTAATTTTTAGAATAAGAATTTTTTACACATCTCCATATATCATGCCACCTCTGCAGTGATGAGGTTGACTTCAGTAATGAAGCACTCAGAATAAAGAATTTCTTCCTTGATTGAGGATAATCTTCTCATGTCGTGAATAGAGCCCTCAATCAAGCCAGAAGCAGACCTCATAACATCCACTCTAAGAGGAAACCCCAATAATCATACTCGCCTCCCACCCTAACAATCTATCTCTCTCGCAGAGCATCAAACAAAATTTCCCAATTTTTCAGACTTATCCTTCCACAGGAGCCTTTTTTCCTAACCTTACCTTGATCCCCTCAATCAAACACCTAATGTCTACATATGCAAATGTCTCATCCGTAGTCCATTGTAAAGAGGAGAGTCACATTCTTCCTTGGGGACTTTGAGCTGAAACAGGAGCCGCTGTGCCACTTGAAAACATGTCACCAACAATACCCTTGTATCTGGTCCATCTAGTAAATTCAACAATTAACAATGAGCCTCTTGACAATCCAAAATCATATCTACTGCATTTCCTGTATGAAATGTCCAGCCATTCATTTAAGTGAAACAGGGTGACAACTAGCAGACCGTTTCAGGGAGTGTGATGAGTGGCAAGGCACTTTTTAAATAAATAATCAGGTCCCAAGTAGTATGCAGGCTTGGAATCAGGTGTGGGCATGCGCAAGCGCATTTCACTCACTCGTTAATTGGGGTGCTTGGACGATGGCGCTGCATACATGTGTGGTTGCGGGCCAGTCGTTTGGGCGCATCAGGGGGAGCAGCTTGTCACGCCTGCACCCAGTTACAGGAGACAGATAAAAAAGAGCCTGCACAGTAGAGAGGGGATAGGAAAAAGGAACAAAAAAGAAACAAAAAAGAGGCATGGAGGTTAATGGATGGAGAGAAGGGCAGGAGGGAGACAGAGCCGGTGCAAAACGGGACGAAGCAGGCGGACAGGAGTTGAGCCCTCCTTTCCCTCTCATGTTCCCTTTCTTTTCCTTTTCTTTTCCGCTTCTGATGGAGGCTATAAAGCCAAAATGTTGTGTTTATACTGTTCTTTATTTTTCAGCACTGAAGCAACCTTTAACATTTTTGTCCTTTGCAGATGCACGCAGACGCAGCCCTACACTAACTCCATATCATTGCATTAAACTACATCGTGATGTTTGATATGAATAACATGACCATTGATAAATTATCAGTTGTTGAAGTTCTACCATGACACATCTATTGCTTTGTTTCTGTAAATCTTATGTGACCAGCCACCAAGGCACTGTATAAAGAGAGAGTGTGAAAGCATTTCAGGCTCTTGACTTCTTCTAACACAAAGCCTGCAATGTGATTCTTGTGAATATCTGTCAGGTTCTCTCTGTTCCATCTGAAACTTAAGGCTTGTGTGCTCATTTAACTCTTGCCACCTGCAACAATCACTGAACTCTGTAATTGCTCAATACGAACTGCAAGAAGCAAAGTTTGCTGTGGGACATTGATTTGAATCATGCAGTTTGTAACGTTTCATCCATTTTAACTCCTAGTGTTTGATAGATCTGGTTACCCTGCGAAGAAACATACTGATTTAAATGAAATGATGTTTGTTATCCTAATGAAACAACCTCACTGTTTACTGACACAAGCAATTGCCAAGGGATTGGGGTACCCTGTCTAACTCAGGTCCTGCAGGGAAACAAGGAGGCATCCTTGTTGAATTCTCTCAATGATGGAAAACTAGGTGAAGATGAGCTGTGGTCCCAAAAACGTGAAGCCTATCATTGCTGAGGTTCCCAAAGGTGAGTATTGCAGGGTGCTTATGTAAAAAAAGGTCAATAAGGTAAGGTACAATTTAGGGACATTACTTCTTATTCACCAAAAAAGTAAATTTGGAGGCCAATGCAGTGCTTTTAAGATAATACAACTATAAAGCATATGGGGACATATTATAAAAACAACATTTATATCCTGGAATGGCCAAGTCAGAGCCCAAATCTCAATTCAAATGAGAATTTGTGAATGGACTTGAAAAGACTGTTCACTTCAGGGTTGTCAGCTCCTTAAATTTATAGCCCAAAGACAGCTTCTAAACAGTGAATTTTCCTAAATAAATAGCCCAACACCTGATGTAGATAAAATGACATACTGGAAAGCGGGGCGCGATGTCAAGAGCGAGAGGTATATGGACATAACATTAAAGCCTGTGTGGTGAGGTCCCCTCAGTGTGATAGAATGGGTATACTATACCATCACACAATTGAGGGGGAGTCCCCGTCAGAAATTTTACAACAGTAAAGAACATTTTCAAGTGTGAATAGCAGAGAAAGAGGTACCAGACTGATGAAACACATACTAAGAATGAGGTGAAGAGGGGTTGAAAACATAGCACAAAATACTGCGCTGTATTAAGAAAAAGTAGCCCAAAAAACCACAATCCACAACAGCCAATTTGTTCCCGTGGACAATGATCAAAAATAGCCCAATTGGGTGGGAAAACCACAGACCTGCCAACACTTGGTTCACTTGATCCCCATGTAACCTGAGAGAGCTTGAGCAGTTTGGCAAAGAGAATGGGGAGAGCATGCAGAGTCCAGGATGTGCAAAGCTGAGAGAGACCTGTGCACGCAGACTCAAGGCTGCCATGGCTGCTAAAGGGGCATCTACTACATACTGACATGTAGGGATCAGTTACATTGAGTTTTCCATTTGCGATTATTGTGTAGATGTCTGTTTTCACTTTGACATTAAAGAGTCTTTTTCTGTTGAATAGTGTCAAAAAATTTTAAATTAAATCCAGTATGGTTCAAAGTTGTATAATAATAAAATGTGAAGACTTCCAAGGTGGTGAATACTTTTTATTGACACTGTAGGTACTTACTAGAGAAGAAACCCCTGTAATTTTGTTCATGACAGATCAAAGGTTCCTCATTGTGTGGACCTCTAGATCATATTGTTTGTAAAGACATTACAGTTTATACTCCCCTTTGGGTTTCAGCTACCTTTTGCATGCAGCCAGAGGTTTTACATTGTCATAGTCTCTTTTATGTAAACCAAGTCTGTTTCATAAATTAAACAACTGAATGTATTGTTCTGAAGCTTTTCGTCAGTTAGTGGTTCTTTGCCTCACACCATTGATTTGAATTCATACTTCAAGTGTGACAAGCTATGTACACTTCTTCCTTGTACCGTAGATGCAGTGCTCCTCTATGTTCAGAGCACCCAAAGTTCACCTTTACCTTAAGTTTAAATCCAGCCTTGTGCCTGTCACTTTTGACTGAATATCTTTTCTTTATACCCTTGCATGCCACAGCTTTAAATACTGGTACTCATTCCAGTCCTCATAGTAATGACCATCTGAGTTGTTCAGTAGCCTTGAAATCACCTGAGGAACCTTCTAGATGTGTACTTACTGACTATCAATCCTGCATCTTGTCAGCAGCTCCCAACCTTTCATAGACTTTACAAGGTATAAGACATTTTATTACACAAACCTGTGAAGAAATGAACTGTTAAATGATTCAAGTGGGCCTAATGGCATAAAATCAGTGAAGGTGTAGCTTACCAAGAGCACAAACTGCTTCACAGTCTCCCTATCTCAGACAGATCAGCAGCCTTCATATGCCGATAGATGAATGCTCCAAAAGTCCTCAACAAGAACACCTCACATGTCAAGCATGTCTTGTCAGCAAAGACCTACATGTCTCTTATAGTTCAGGCCGAGATCCTACACGTTGCATTTCACTAAGAGAGGCACATGTCATATGCCTCACCTAGAAAAACATACATACAGTGGCTCCAGTGGCTGAGAAAAACCCACTGGCCCAGTTTTGCTACAAGGGGACCCCTAACAAATCTCCTTTAATCGCCCAAACAGGGCAAGTCCAGTAAATTCCTCCTTGGCCCAGTGAAGTTGTGGTAATGTTGGGCAAATGTCATAAGAAACCCTGTAGTTCCCTGCTTTTTCACAAGTGTCGCTGAAGATTAGTGTTATTGGTGGGTTTTAGATTTTGAATATCCATCCATCCATCCATCCATTCTCTTCCGCTTATCCGAGGTCGGGTCGCGGGGGTAGCAGCTTGAGCAGAGATGCCCAGACTTCCCTCTCCCTGGCCACTTCTTCTAGCTCTTCCGGGAGAATCCCAAGGCGTTCCCAGGCCAGCCGGGAGACATAGTCCCTCCAGCGTCTCCTGGGTCTTCCCCGGGGCCTCCTCCCGGTTGGACGTGCCCGGAACACCTCACCAGGGAGGCGTCCAGGAGGCATCCTAATCAGATGCCCGAACCACCTCATCTGACTCCTCTCGATGCGGAGGAGCAGCGGCTCTACTCTGAGCCCCTCCCGGATGACTGAGCTTCTCACCCTATCTTTAAGGGAGAGCCCAGACACCCTGCGGAGGAAACTCATTTCAGCCACTTGTATTCGCGATCTCGTTCTTTCGGTCACAACCCATAGCTCATGACCATAGGTGAGGGTAGGAACATAGATCGACCGGTAAATTGAGAGCTTTGCCTTATGGCTCAGCTCCTTTTTCACCACGACAGACCGATGCAGAGCCCGCATCACTGCGGACGCTGCACCGATCCGCCTGTCGATCTCACGCTCCATTCTTCCCTCACTCGTGAACAAGACCCCAAGATACTTGAACTCCTCCACTTGAGGCAGGATCTCGCTCCCAACCCTGAGAGGGCACTCCACCCTTTTCCGGCTGAGGACCATGGTCTCGGATTTGGAGGTGCTGATTCCCATTCCAGCCGCTTCAATATCATCTGCAAAAAGCAGTGACCCAATCCTGAGTCCACCAAACCGGACCCCCTCAACACCCTGGCTGCGCCTAGAAATTTTGTCCATAAAAGTTATGAACAGAATCGGTGACAAAGGGCAGCCCTGGCGGAGTCCAACTCTCACTGGAAACGGGTTCGACTTACTGCCGGCAATGCGGACCAGCTCTGACACTGGTTGTACAGGGACCGAACCGCCCTTGTCAGGGGGTCCGGTACTCCATACTCCCGGAGCACCCCCCACAGGATTCCCCGAGGAACACGGTCGAACGCCTTTTCCAAGTCCACAAAACACATGTAGACTGGTTGGGCGAACTCCCATGCACCCTCCAGGACTCTGCTAAGGGTGTAGAGCTGGTCCACTGTTCCGCGACCAGGACGAAAACCACACTGTTCCTCCTGAATCCGAGGTTCGACTATCTGACGGACCCTCCTGTCCAGAACCCCCGAATAGACTTTTCCAGGGAGGCTGAGGAGTGTGATCCCTCTGTAGTTGGAACACACCCTCCGGTCCCCCTTCTTAAAGAGGGGGACCACCACCCCGGTCTGCCAATCCAGAGGCACTGTCCCTGATGTCCATGCGATGTTGTAGAGACGTGTCAACCAAGACAGCCCTACAACATCCAGAGCCTTGAGGAACTCCGGGCGTATCTCATCCACCCCCGGGGCCCTGCCACCAAGGAGTTTTTTGACCACCTCGGTGACCTCAGTCCCAGAGATGGGGGAGCCCACCTCCGAGTCCCCAGGCTCTGCTTCCTCATTGGAAGGCATGTTATTGGGATTGAGGAGGTCTTCGAAGTACTCCCCCCACCGACCCACAACGTCCCGAGTCGAGGTCAGCAGCGCACCATCCCCACCATACACAGTGTTGACACTGCACTGCTTCCCCCTCCTGAGACGCCGGACGGTGGACCAGAATCTCCTCGAAGCCGTCCGAAAGTCGTTCTCCATGGCCTACCCAAACTCCTCCCATGCCCGAGTTTTTGCCTCAGCAACCACCGAAGCCGCATTCCGCTTGGCCTGCCGGTACCTATCAGCTGCCTCCAGAGTCCCACAGGACAAAAGGGACCGATAGGACTCCTTCTTCAGCTTGACGGCATCCCTCACCGCCGGTGTCCACCAACGGGTTCGGGGATTGCCGCCACGACAGGCACCGACCACCTTACGGCCACAGCTCCGGTCAGCCGCCTCAACAATAGAGGCACGGAACATGGCCCATTCGGACTCAATGTCCCCCACCTCCCTCGGGACATGGTCAAAGTTTTGCCGGAGGTGGGAGTTGAAGCTACTTCTGACAGGGGGCTCTGCCAGACGTTCCCAGCAGACCCTCACAACACGTTTGGGCCTACCAGGCCTGACCGGCATCCTCCCCCACCATCGAAGCCAACTCACCACCAGGTGGTGATCAGTTGACAGCTCCGCCCCTCTCTTCACCCGAGTGTCCAAGACATGTGGCCGCAAGTCCGACGACACGACCACAAAATCGATCATCGAACTGAGGCCTAGGGTGTCCTGGTGCCAAGTGCACATATGAACACCCCTATGCTTGAACATGGTGTTCGTTATGGACAATCCGTGACGAGCACAGAAGTCCAATAACAAAACACCACTCGGGTTCAGATCGGAGGGGCCATTCCTCCCAATCACGCCCTTCCAGGTCTCACTGTCATTGCCCACGTGAGCATTGAAGTCTCCCAGCAGTACGAGGGAGTTCCCAGATGGTATGCCCTCTAGCACACCCTCCAGGGACTCCAAAAAGGGTGGGTACTCCGAACTGCTGTTTGGTGCATACGCACAAACAACAGTTAGGACCCGTCCCCCCACCCGAAGGCGGAGCGAGGCTACCCTCTCGTCTACCGGGGTAAACCCCAATGAACAGGCTCCAAGTCGGGGGCAATAAGTATACCCACACCCGCTCTGCGTCTCTCACCGGGGGCAACTCCAGAGTGGTACAGAGTCCAGCCCCTCTCAAGGAGATTGGTTCCAGAGTCCAAGCCGTGCGTCGAGGTGAGCCCGACTATATCTAGCCGGAACCTCTCAACTTCGCGCACTAGCTCAGGCTCCTTCTCCTTCAGAGAGGTGACATCCCACGTCCCAAGAGCCAGCTTCTGTAGCCGAGGATCGGACCGCTAAGGTCCCCGCCTTCGGCCACCACCCAACTCACACTGCACCCGACCTCCTTGGCCCCTCCCATAGGTGGTGAGCCCATGGGAAGGGGGACCCACGTTGCCTCTTCGGGCTGTGCCCGGCCGAGCCCCATGGGTGCAGGCCCGGCCACCAGGCGCTCGCCATCGAGCCCCACCTCCAGGCCTGGCTCCAGAGGGGGGGCCCCGGTGACCTGCGTCCGGGCGAGGGAAAATGCCGTCCAAATTTTTTATTCGTCATAGGAGGTTTGTATAACCGCTCTTTGTCTCATCCCTCACCTAGGACCAGTTTGCCTTGGGTGGCCCTACCAGGGGCATAAAGCCCCGGACAATAGAGCTCCTAGGATCACTGGGACACGCAAACCCCTCCACCACGGTAAGGTGGCGGTTCGAGGAGGGGGATTTTGAATATAGAAGTATAAATAACAATTTATTTGACTTCAAAAAGCATTGTTTTTATACTGGCTAAAATGATGCAGTATTTATATATTACTGGTAACGTTTCTTGTTCGGGAAATAAAAAAGCTGAACTGGTACTAGTAAATGGAATGGTGTTCTGTAAGAATGAATAGTTAAAAGCCACATTAACGTGTATGATCTCCACATGTTTGTGTGGGTTTCCTTCCACAAAGACATGCAGGTTTGGTGTACTGGTGATGCCATATTAACCCCTGGTGTGTATGTGTGTGTGTGTGTGTATGTGTGTTCACTCTGTGATAGGCTGGTGTCCTGTCCTGTGACTGTTCTTACCTGTACCCATTGCTTCCTGGGATAGGCTCCAGCTACCCCACAACCCCACCCTGGTTCAGTAGCTATTGATTACAGATGTATGGACCAGTAAGGCATGGATTTTGTTTTTCAGGTTCCTGACCAAATTTCTTGCCCCGATGTGCAAATCCCAATTGGGCCACTGTTGGTTGCCCACATAAGACTTGAACCGGCCCAATGTCCATTTGTTTGCTGGGTATGTACGTTTAACAGACAGGCTCACCACAAGTGTGTGCAGTAGCACTGTCCAGCACCCCCATGCATCTAAAACCCAATAGGCCGGAATCCTAGTTACTCAACACCTTGAATAGGAGAGCCTCACATGCCCCATATCTTTAACAGATCAACTCCACACCTGCTTCTTATTCATGACTGACTCGCACCTCCATGCCTTTTATACTAGACTGAACAGAATCTGATATGTTACATACTGTATCTCTCACAGATTGCAACGCCATATGGCTCACAAACACCAACAGATTAGTATTCTTCATGCTACATATACCCAACAGGAGCACCTCTCAAATATCATATTTTTAAATAATCAGTACTGTGTGCGTTACACACACTGCCAGACTAGTGTGCCACTTGCCCCACATGTCCTTTATAACAGGTGAATGCTCCACATGCACTTTACACTTAAGAGACCTGCACCCCATGTGCCCTGCACAACATTATCACCTCATGGACCTAATGTACCAGACAGACTAGAGCACCACATGCCCTCATGTCTAAACAGATGATATTTCCTATGCTCCCCAGAAATGTGTTCCTTACACTTCCCACTTGTCCTGCACAGTATCACCACACAAGCCTCATATAGTGATCAGACACTCTAAGTGCCCCACGTGACCCACTCATCCTTCACTTGCTCCACAACTGATGTGCTCGCCAGCTCTCATCCTGCTCAGATTTTCTGAGCGCTGCTTTCCTCGCATTTCTGTTCCTGAGCTGATGAGGCTGGTTTACCAGAGTGTGGAGTGTGCAAGTCAGATGAAAATCACAGAAGGAAGTCAAGACAGGAAAGGATTAAAAGAACGCCGTGAATTACTTTAGAAGCAATTCATTAAAAATGCATTCCCTCACAAGCTTTCCTCTCACTGCATTATTGATAAACTTTAATGGACAGCATTCATCTCATAAATAAAAGGGCTTAACACATCGGCCTTGTGTCTCATGGCGCCAGTCTGAGAGCAGAGACCTGACTGGTGAGGCCAGAAGACTGTGCCAGGCAGGCATACACATGTTCTTACACACAGATACATGTGCACACAAACCTTTTGACACGTGTGCATAAGAACAGATACTCCATGACACACACTTGCACACACGTGCCCACATACACTCAAAGACACACCCTCAGGCACTGAAAGTTGAGGCAGCGCTGACCATACTCAGTCTCGTTTTGTTGCAGCCGGTCACTCAGCCATAACAAAGCTTGTCATTTGGAATGGCTGGCATGACTAACCGCTGTCACTTTTGCTTATTCGTACAGTGAACTGCAGAGCACAAGTCTCCTCACCACATGAGGAAGTCTTTCTCAGTTGCCTAGAGATCTTTCATAAGCCTAGGAAATCTTGGCAGTGGTAAATGGGCCACTTGGAACTCATTATGCCCTATTTCTGTCACTTAGGAATTATTTCATGAAACATAGGACATGATGCCTTTTTACCTTTGCACATTGCCGTTTAGGCCAAATCTGCCCACCCTCCCCTCTTAATGTCTAACAATACAGAATTAAAGGAGACTAATTAGCCACCAGCTTAGGTTCAATGGTTCAACAGGACCATCTGAAACAGGAAGCTGCTGGCCAATTGAACAAGCAGTGTCCAGGTTTAATTGAGGCTGAGTCATCCTGCTATGGGGGGAAGGAGGGGTCATGTGCCAGGACAGGCTGGCAATGTCCTTTAATTGCTTTTTGTCTCCATGTGCCGTTCCAGCTGCGCCTCTGCCATCATTTCAATTTCCTGCTCATTATGCAAATGAGTCCTAGTGCAATTAACAACAGAGACAGCAATTAAACGGGAGGCGTGTATGACAACAGAAGGGGAGCCTGCTGAGAAGCAGTCGGCAGTGAGCTGCTGTGTGCACGTCTGAATGTGGCTGTGCGCATTTCATGTGTGTCTCTCTCACCACGCTTGTCAGTCTGTCTACAAGTGTGTGCCTTTCTTTGTGTGACTCTGCGCCATCGCTTGTTTGTGCTTGCAGCCATGCTTTCGGGTAGATTTACAAGGGAATCTGTGCTTATACATATATTTTTAAATGATTCATGTTCTCGTGTTTGTATGTGCTGATTTTTTCATTAAAATAATACTAGTCATCCATTTGTGTATACTTTTAGGTACACATTTCTATATATTTCTATGAGTTTGTTAGATTAGGTTTATATGTGCATTTCTTTGTGCATCCACACTTGTATGTGTGCTGCTATGTTTGTGAAACACGTATTTCAGTCTTCATGCTTGCACATACCGTTGTCCTGTATATCTGTCTATCCTGTATACTCTTTTCTTATTTATCTGTACTATGCTTGATTCTATGCAGCTTCATGACTGGCCATATGTTTGCATGCATATTTGTGTGCATACGTCTTTGTGAGAGTTTCCACACTTACAGTGGATTCAGAAAGTATTCGAACCCTTTGACTTTCTGCACACTTTATTGTGCTGTAGGATTAATTTTAAATGGATACATCTGTCATTTTTGCCCATCAATCTGCACTCAACAATCCATAATGATGAAGTGAAAACATAATTTCAGAAAAGCTTGCAAATTTATTAAAAAGTGAACTTTGTGAATCCACTGCTTAGGTTATTGCACAGTATATGTCACATCTCTGTATGTATCAAAAACATTTTTTTTGTGTGTTTATGTACTTTGTTTGACTCTGACTCCATACTTTTTTGTGAGGAGTGTACATGTGTGTCTCTTTTTGCATATCACTGCTAGTCTATGCATACACATTTGAATGCAGTCTGCCTTCAGGCTTATAATTGTACGCTCATTTTTGTGACTGTGTTCTTATTTTGTGGAATCCGTGTTGCAGTACAACATGTTTAATTTTTGCATTCCATTTTTTTTTATTCAACCACATTGTTATTAGAACAATCTAAATGAGAACAGCCCATTTAACCCAACAAAGCTGACCAGTCCTATCCACTTAATTCTTCTAAGAAAACATCAAGTCTAGTATTGAAAGTTCCTGAAGTCTTACTGTCTACCACACTACTTGGTAGCTTATTCCAAGTGTCTGTGGTTCTCTGTGTAAAGAAAAACTTCTTAATGTTTGTGTGAAATTTACCCTTAACAAGTTCCCAACTGTGTCTCCGTGTTCTTGATGAATTCGTTTTAAAATAACAGTCTCGATCCACTGTACTAATTCCCTTCATAATTTTAAACACTTTAACATGTCACCTCTTAATTAATCTTCTTTTGCTTAAACTAAAAAGGCTAATCTCTTTTAATCTTTCCTCATAAATCATCCCCTTTATCCTTGGAATTGGCCTAGTAGCTCTTCTCTGGATGTTTTCTAACGCTGCTATGTCCTTTTTGTAGCTTGGAGACCATAACTGCACACAGTACTTCAGATGAGGCTTCACCAGTGCATTATAAAGGTTGAGCATAACCTCCTTGGATTTGTACTGCACACATCGTGCTATATAACCTAACATTCTATTTGCCTTCTTAATGGCTTCTGAACACTGTCTGGAAGTCGATAGCTTAGAGTCCACTATGACTCCTAATTCCTTCTCATAAGGTGTGCTGTCGATTTTCAGACCTTGCATTGTGTATTCAAACATAACATTTTTATTTCCTATTTGTAATTCCTTACATTTACTGACATTAAACTTCATCTGCCACAAACCTGCCCAAGCCTGTATGCTGACCAATTCCTTCTGTAATGACTTAATGGAATCCAGATTATCTGCCAGTCCACCCATTTTGGTATCATCTGCAAACTTAACCAGTTTGTTACTTATATTCCTATCCAAATCATTTGAATAGTAGTTGCCCTAGTACTGACCCCTGAGCAACACCACTCTTAACATCAGACAATTCTGATAAGGTTCTTCACATCATCACCATCTGCTTCCTGTGTCTGAGACAATTTTTGTACCCATCTAGAAGTATCACATTGAACTTCCATTTCTTTCAATTTGATTCCCAGCCTCTTATGTGGCACCTTATCAAAAGCTTTTTGAAAGTCCAGATAAATAATATCATAATTTCCACTTTGATCATAACCTTTTGTTGCTTCCTCATTGAATTCCAGCATGTTAGTAAAACATGACCACCCTCTTATGAATCCATGCTGACTGATCAATAAAACTCCTGTATTTTCCATGTGCTGCTCAATCTTTCAATTAATAATTCCTTTCATTAATTTTCTATGATGTATGTTAAGATTACTGGCCTATAGTTGCTTGGATCTGCCCAGTCACCCTTTTTATATAACAGGATAATATATGCCATTTTCCAGTCCTTCTGAATTTCCCCAGTGTGTAGCGACTTCCTAAAAATATGTGTCAAGGGTTTATATATGCCGTTTTTCACTAAGCAGGGTAAAAAGTGTGGCATGTGCTGCCATGCCCCAGTGATGGGAGTGAGCCTCTTCATCATTTGTATGTTTAGCCAGGAAACACGGCTTTATTTGACTTTTTCCTTTGCCCGGTAGGACAAAGTGGGCATTGCCCATTTGCTTGGCTCTTTTGGCCTCTTAAGACAGCAGATTTCACAAGGTATCACACATGTCCATCAGAAGATCTCCTTACAGGAGATAACACTCGGAGATGAGAGGGGGCGCTCTCACTAACATTGTCATCTCCTTTTCTCTGTACTGTGCCAAGAAACCGCCCAGTGAAGGCAACTGACTCCGCCCCCTTCTGGTTGACTCTATAAAAAGTCTGGGTTTTTCAGAAGGAGGCTTCATTTTTAACAAGAGCTACCCAACGGACAGAGCTCCTCAGAAAACTTACCTAACTCGTGGCTAACCAGTCAATTACTTTGGTTTGTTTTCAGCCCTGATATTTGTAGGGCAAATAAGCCAAAGAGCATTTATTTTTGTTATAATATTGGACATTAATAAAACAGTTGGTGCCCTAAAGTGACATTCCTGCATCCAGCCAAAAGGGATACAGAAATTCAGCCGCAATCCCCCGCCTTCATTCCTGAGTAAATGACTGAATTGCAGCTAATACCAATTTCAGCCATGTACTTCATCTGATAACAAAGGTTGAAATCAGAGTTGAGCTGATATCTTTACAGAGACTCATTCAAACAAGAAGGCACTGAAAAGGACATTCATGTAGGCTTGTGACCACCAACCGAACTCGACCTGGATGTGATGGACAAAATAACACTCCTATAAGCTGACAAAGATTCTCTAACTGGAAGTGAACTTGATCCAATCACCAGCAGTTACACCTTCCTTCAAAACTAGCTGTATCCATCTCTTTGTTCTCTTTGGAGAGCCAAAAGAGGACAATGTACTTTTGTTTGGGGGAACTGAAAGCTGACAATCTTTTCTTTTTGAGAGTTGAAAGCTGATAAGCCATTCTCTTTGGAGGAGAAGCCAACCACTGCCTGTAGAGTAAAGAATTATTTGGGATGGAAGCTAATATCTTAAAGTGCAGTGGGTACAGCAAAGAGCCTAAGAGTGACCTGAGGAAGACAGCATCACAGCACTCCATGAACAAGGAACCATGTAATAAAAACAAAGAGTGTACTCTGATGCAAGAAGTTATCCACTTGAACCTCAGACATCATCCTTGAAGACTTGATATCTGTGCCAAGATAAAGAGCCAAGAGCTCTACATAGCCAGTAAACTGCCTTCCGCTTTGTGTTGTATGTCTGTCTTGCATTCTGTCTTCTATGTCAATATATACCCAGTTATCATATTTCTATGATTCTTGTGTTTAGCAGTAAATTGTATTATTCTGTTTATTAAAATGGTAAAAGTATAACGGCTGCAAATCCCCTTCTACAGAGAAAGGTAGGGAAAATAAAGTGAGAGTCTTACAAATTAGTTCAATCAATTACTGGCATTGCTAAAGGCAAAACTGATAATTAACTACCTGTCTGCTTAACATCAATCGATTCTTTTTCTCCCCTCCATATCCATTTTCCTACATTTATTTGGTGGGCCCGAGTTAAAACTCTTGTAATTTCCTACAACCCTTTAATTGACCCTTTTTCTCCTCTTCTCTCTGCTCTCCAAAACAAAGATGGACAGTAGCCAAGCTGAGTCCCTGTGTCTAATGCTCAAAGGCACCAGTTTGATCCAGTGGCATCTCTTTTGGGCATAGAGAGTGTGCAATCAGCTGAGCCTACACAGTTCTGCCTTAATACATCACTTTTACCAACTGACTGCCATTACGCATTGAGTAATGTGCATTATGGACAGATGACTTCTGAAAGGCTGAGTTACCAAGGGACACACCCAGAGCTGACATAAAGTGAACTATTTAAGTATTCGTATTAAAAAACATGTTGATTCCTGGTTTGAAAAGACATCTTTAAGGAAAGAGGCAGCTGTAAATTTGTCCTGTATGACTAAGTGGGGGTGTGGGCATGCAAATGTATCCTATGATGGACTGGTGACCTGTCAAGGTTTTGTTCCCACCTTGCATGTACAAAAAACTGAGGCCAGGAGACATTGCACACACAATTCATCTATCTAAAGAGAATACCTGCTAATGGAAGCCAGAGTCAATGCTCCTGGTTAGTAGTTTTCCATGTTATAAACTAATACATGTGTCAACTGTATTTTCCTCCCAGACACTGTCTCTACTCTCTAACCATGATATTTTCCTTCTTTCTTACTTTGTGTTACAAACAACCTGTATCATAAGTGAATAGAGGTTAGTGCTGTTACGAGACATTTGCAGAATCCTGACCCACATACTGTGTAGATAGGGCATGACCTCCATGTGTCTGTGTAGATTTTAAATGAGTAGACAAGCTTCCTCCCACATCCAGAAGACACACACGATGTCCAATACATGTAAGGGTTTGTGATGGACTGGCTCCTTATCTACAGTGTTACAGAGTTACAGTGGGCATTGGGCCTGAAGCATGCAGAATATATTTGGGAATAAAAGTGTGCATTATGATGGACTGACTCCCATTTAAAATGTGGTTTTTGCCACATTGCAGTTTGCATATCACTCCAGTAGATCCATGAATGATCCCATCACCTTAATCCTACATACAGTATTGACCCAGCTGTATAAGGGAAGGGATTATGTGTGAATGCTGTTAATAGATTACTAACATAGTGAAACACCTTAATGTTACAATGGTAAGTCTGTCTGTTCCAGTCGCATTGTGCATTTACAAACCTCTATTAACCGGATATGCCTTACATCGTTCTTTTTATGTTCTTTTTGTCGCCTTTCTGCATCAGACATTCCAGTCCTATTGTGGACACCGGACAATGTGATGCATGGATGTACACCGCATGGTTTACTATCTTATGCTGGCCACTTGCCTTTGTTTACCTAACATTCCCACCCTCTTGCAGACGATATTCTGCCTGGGCAAGGACGCCAAACTGATGGAAGTCTTATCACTAGAGATAGTTCAGTATTTGGCACAATAAACCCCTCAATGCTCATCACCAAGCTCAGGGACCTGCGACTAAACACCTCACTGTACACTTGGGTTCTTAACCTCTTGACAGTTATCCCGGGTGGCTCAAGCGGGTGGTCACATGTTACCATCCCTCACCCTCAACACACTCCACAAGGCTGTGTCCTGAGTCCTCTGCCATATTCCCTTTATACAACAAGAATAACAATTTATTTTTTGTATAGCCCAATATCACACAAGGAGTGCAGCAATGGGCTTTAACAGGCTCTGTTTTTTGACAGCCTCCGAGCCTTGACTTCCTACGAAGACAGGAAAAAACTCCAAAAAACAACCATTGCAGGGAAATTGGAGCAAAAAGCCAAGCAAAATGACACCTTTTATTGGCTAACTAAAAAGATTACAATATGCAAGCTTTCGAGGCAACACAGGCCCCTTCTTCAGGCAAGATGGGGAAAATGGAAGAAATCTTGGGAAAGGCAATTCAGAGAGAGACCACTTTCCAGGTAGTTTGGGTGCGCAATGGGTGTCATAAAATGGGATAATTAAGCTAGATGGCCAATCTATCATTGCCACTTCAGGAATACAATACAACAGTACAACAGTAATAGTACAAGCTACAAAACAAAGTGCAAGAGTAGATTATATCACATAAGAGGCCTCCCCCCTCCTAGCCATTCCAAAGCTGGACCAGCCAATCTGATTAAATGACCCTTCTACCCAATGATTCCAGTACTCCTTTATAAGAGATGACCTTTCCATAGGCAGGAGAACAACTTGGCAGTAGAGCAGTGGCACCAAGTGCCACATGTGAGTACCAAGAAGAGAAATAGAATAGATGAGCGCTAAAAAATATTGTATTACTTATGTTTTTAGCACTAATGACTAATGACAGAGATGAAGTATGCACAGTTAATCAGCAGCTCTAGTCAGGGTATGCTTAACTGAAGTAGTGAGTCTTCAGCAGGGATTTACATATGACTGCATCCTGCACATGTCTCTAACATCATAGTCAAGATTGCAGATGTCACATCTATTGTAAACCTGATCTCTCATAACAATGAGTGGGCTTACTTGGTTGAATTGGAGAGTCATTCACACTGATGTCAGGACAACAGTCTTCTCCTGAATGTCAGCAAGACAAAGGAGCTGATTGTGGACTTTGAGAGAAAGCTGCAGAAACACTACTCCGTACTAACAACAGTTAGGTGGAGTGGGTCAATGGTTTCAGATATCTCAATGTCCATATCAAAGAGGACTCAACCTGTATGAAACACACTGATACCTTGGTGAAGAAGGAACCACAATATCTTTGCCAACTCAGACAGCTCAGGGACTTTAGGCTACCCCTGCCAGATAGTAATTAATTTCTCTAAATCCTCCATCGAATGTATCTTGACAGGAACTATTACCACCTGATCTGGAAACAGCATCTAGCAGAACAACAAGGGTCTGCAGAGAGTGGTGTGGTCAACAAATGCATCACTGGTTGTGCACTCTCTAACTTCCAGAACATCTACACCAAGCGATGTCAGACCAGGGCAAAGAAAATCATCAGTGATAACAGTCATCTCAACCAATGGCCTCTTCTCTGTGCTGTGGTTAGAGAAAAGCAACTGTGACCTGAAGACTCATTTCAGAGAGACTGAGGAGGAGCTTCTTACCACAGTCCATCTGCATACTAAATTAGGAGAGTGTCTAGCATTAACATGATGCCCAATTGTTAATTCTCTTATATTATTTATTCATTATATATATTTTATAATATTAATATAATTCTGTCAGGGCGGAATGGTGGCACAGTGGTAGCACTGCTGCCTCGTAGTAAGGAGACCTGGGTTTGCTTCCCGGGTCTTTCCTGTGTGGAGTTTGCATGTTCCACCCATGTCTGCATGGGTTTCCTCTGGGTGCTCCGGTTTCCTCCCACAGTCCAAAGACATGCAGGTTAGGTGCTTTGGCGATCCTAAATTGTCCCTAGGGTGTGCTTGGTGTGTGTGTGCCCTGCGGTGGGCTGGCGCCCTGCCCAGGATTTGTTCCTGTCTTGTGCCCTGTGCTGGCTGGGACTGGCTCCAGCAGACCCCCATGACCCTGTGTTAGGATATAGCGGGTTGGACGATGACTAATTCTGTCATTGTGCATATTTATTGTATATACTGATATTACAGAGTTGAGCATTTATTATTATTTTTATATTCTTCTAAAGCACTGTCTTGGAGTTCAGCAACTAAGCATTTCACTGCATGCTTTACTGTGTATAATTGTGTGTGACAAGGAAAATTTGATTTGATTTGAATTAATAAAGATATTTAGAAATGTGATGATTAAATGAAAGTAGAGAGCTACTGTTCTCGTAAGGATGGGCAAAGTGAGAGTAAATGTTGGACAGAAGATCAGAGGCTGCAGTTTACAAGCTTCAGCCTGTACATGCCTTAGCCTTTAGATCATAACACTTCTCTTAGAAGCTGCCATACCTGGAATTTATCAAAATGTTTCACAAAAGGTGCTCAACTCCCCCTGTGAGGTATCGCCTCAGAGAATGACAAGCCACAATACACCGAATGTGTTATCTTGTAGAGGTAAGTCCACTTCTCTTTTATTTCCAGTTTTTGTTGCTTTTACAAATTTTTTGGCAAAAGTAAGACTTGGGAAGCTTGTACTTCCTAAACTCAGCATCCACGTCAAGCCACTCTCCCGAGTCTCCCACTGACCTATTTCTCCCAGTTTTACATCTAAAAATAGTGATCTGGAAAATGAGACATGTGGCCTCTTCCAGCTCAACAAGGTCACTTTGCTTTTATGCTTTTCAGTTTACCTCCTTCCATGACAGCTGATTTTAGGAGAAACAGAAGGGCAGGGAGAAAGTAGGGCTGCACAGCAAGAATCAAAGAGAATGAATCATACTGCAGGAACATAAGAAAAAGCATTGATGCGAACAGCCCTTCGATGCCTACTGACTTTCTGTGCCCATATTAATACCAAGTACACACTTGAAAGGCATATCACAGTGGTTAGTGCTGCCTCTTCAAAGATTCAGAGTTGTGGACTCAAATCCTCATTTGATCAACGTCTTTTTGCATATTTCATGCTCTCCCCATGTTTGTATGGGTTGTCCTCCCACATGCACGACTGGTTCAGTTTTATGTTGCTTTAAATAGGCCCCCAAGAAAATATATGTTACAGTAGAAGAAAATTGTCATGTCATGGCCCCCACGACTGTGAACTACAGAAAACAAATTCAGTAATGGATAGAAATCTGATTCTTCCCTGGGCGCTACTTTCAGCTATGCTGCTCGGTAACTTGATCCATGTATCCATAGTGCTCTGTGTGCAAAATGTATTCTCAGCTCGATTTCATCTGTGCCCCAGTGTCCTTGTTAGAGAAGTCATTTTTAAACAACTGGCATCAGGGTGGTGCAGTGGACAGCACTTCTGCCTCATGGAATTCCGGTATTCTGGGTTTGAATCCCAGCAAGGATGTTTGTGTAGAATTGGTATGTTCTCTCCATGTCTGTATGTGTGCTCCAGTTTTCCTCCCAAAAAGATAAGCAGGTTGGATTAACTGGAGCCTCCAAACTGACTCCATTGTGAGTGTTGGCATGAGACTGCGATGGACTGGAGCTCTGTTCAGGATTGCCTTGAGCTGCCTCCTGGTACCCCTGCATTGGCGTAGATAGGTTTGAAAATGAGATGGGATGTGATGACATCAGCTTTTACAACAGCAATGAGTTCATAGCCCCCCCCCCCTAAAAACACTCTCCCTTTAAACTTTATTCACAATAAAAACAAATGAGCAGCCTGGCACTCAAGCCTGCTTAACAAATACCTGGCCAATCCTGCTTTTCCCCTTTGAGTTGTAAAGAAATGATATGCTCATCAGACACACAAGATCAAGATTTATTATATCACCTTCATATATATGTATATATATATATATTTATATATATATTTATTTTTTCAGAATTATGTACATCTACTTCTCCAAGTGGAAAAAAGTGAGTTTGTACAGTCAGACAAAACTGAGGTAAACATCTGGAATCTCGAATGCACGATTAATCTCTACATTATTGCGCTATTAGACACGTTAAGACTAAGGCAGTTAAGAGTTTCTAAAATCCTCTGGGGGCACCTGCGGGTGGTGGTTCAAGTTAGTTATTCTGCACCGTGAGGTCATGTGGTTTCCTTTAGCTACTCACTTTCTCCCGCACCATTGTTCCTTTCTGACCTCTGTAAGACAAGGCGTCAGATTAAGGAAGGCTTTCACTTCTGTCTTTCTACCTCACTCAAGCTGCTCGGTGTTGACTTCCCTTTTCTGAGTTTCAGTGGTCTTTATGTGACAAGGTTACCTTTTTTTGTGTGTGTGTGTGTCCACTTTCTTTTTACAATAAGGCAGGAGGCTCAGAAAATTTTCTCATAGAAAAAGTGAAATGGTAGCAATTCCATGAACACACCAGTGACAGGCAAGAACATTTTTTTTTGTTAATTAACTTGCAGGCTTGCCAGCTCACTAGCTAGTCAGAACTTTCACTTGAACCCATATCCACTGGTGCCTCCCAGGAAGTGTTTATAAACCTATTTCTAAAAACGTTGTGTCCTTCCATGTCTCATGGAACTTTTGCTACATTTTCTACCCTGCAATTAGCTTACTTCAAAAGTCCACAGCAACCATCTGTCCAGCACCTGTTGGCCACAATATGTGTGCTTTTTAAGTCAATGCATGGTCAGCACCCTATATGCACATCCCTTTTCAGCCCCTAGAGGAGCGTTTTAGAGTTGGTCCCAACATATTGCCTTTGGAAAGGGAAGAAAAGCACCCGTTTTACAGCTAGTCATGTGCTGGGATCAAGATGACGGCACCAAGGGTAAAAGAGCTGAAGGAAGGAAAGAAGGAAGAAAAGCAGGTCAGGGTACTCAAGATGGCCCCTCTGCACAGAAGTCAAGCTCTAAATGGGACAGGCAGTCATTGTGGGAGGCCATGCCTCACCTCCACAGTGCATTCCTCTCCTTCTCAAGCTCACAAGACTAAAACACGAGTCCATGGAACACAGTTCTTAAGTGTTTTCCAGCTGGTCGTTGACCTACCTGGCCATTTTCACAGCAGCAGCATTGTGGAGTGCCTCAGTTTGGGCTGGCACTCCAAACCAAACCATTTGCCATTGGTCCTGGTTGATGAGCAAGTGCTCTCCATGATTTTGTGCTTACAGATAGTTCCTCTCAGGCCCTTTTCTAATTTTAGGCATGCGTCTCTAATGTGGAAAGTCTGCCATTACATCAGCACCAGTCATGCATGTGTGTATATGTGCGTGTTCTTTCTTATCGCTAAATCTGTGCATTTCCACTGCAAGGTCACAAGAAGCGACTTTCTTTCTCTCTCCTCTTCATTGTTAAGAAAGCCAATGGCAGAACGGTGCCTACAGATGAACAACTATGCTGGGAAACTCCATTCACGACACATGGACGGAGGATATTTAATCTCTTCAGTATCTTTGCTCTTGATAAGTGGAGTCTCCTTGCACTTTCAGAACCTTGCAGTCACGACCTTTATCCTTGAATGCACTATTGGGGTGGCAGACCTAGAAACAGACTTGAAGACGACTTCAAAGACAGAGGTGAACACAGCCAATTTGTGGTCCACGGAAAGCAGTGGTTTGACTATTAAGTGTGACAATTTCAATTCAAGAGTCAGCACTTCAGGACATAACAGGTGAATGGACAATTGTCCTGTTGGAAACTTCCTTGTCCACATTCCAGAAAAGAGCCCAGCTGCCTTTATGACAGTCAGACACAGATCTCAATGGCAGTTGCCATGACCATTTGTCCTTTGCCCTTCTCTTGCCGGCTGGATGCAGAGACTACAGTGGGGTCAGTGCTTTGTCTTGAAGATAGGGAATCGGAAAGAAGGCCACTGCGCTTGAGTGGGGCTGGACCAAGGCAAGAAGAATTTGTGCTGCTTGCTGGGTCGGAGTGTCTGTGACCCGTTCTAGACTGGCCACTACCCACTCCACCTTGGCCCACCCTTTCCTGCTTCTTGCCCCGGCAGGAAGGTCGGCGGCGCAGTTCACACATTAGATCATACTTAATGAAGAAGAACACATCCTTCACCACACAACGCTTCTCGGGCTCCACAGCCAGGAGCCTCTGAAACATACGTAGAGCATCATCGGTGAATCGACGCCATTGCGATGGATAGGCCCCTGACCGGCATGGACCCCGCTGCCATCGCCAGAACTCCTCGTAGAAGGGATCTGATGGAAGAGCTGCCTCCCAGGGGAAGTTGCCTGTCAGCATACAGAAAATGAGGACTCCAAATGCCCAGACATCCAGGCTACAGTCTACCACAAATCCCTCTGAACGGCTTGCCTGGCACACTTCAGGAGCAGTGTAAGGGATAGTGCCACTGATCCTTTTTACCCGACAACCCACTCGACGAGTCATTCCAAAGTCTGCCAACTTTACTCTCCGGCACTCCCGGTCAAACAGTAGTACGTTCTCTGGCTTGACATCCCGGTGAACCAGGTTCTTGGAGTGTAGGAAGTCAAGTGCCAGTCCCAGTTGCTGGATGCAGCGTTTCACCATCTCCTCTGGCAGACCCACCTACAACAAAACAAAAGAGAGGAACATCATGAATCAAGGATGCTTTATGTTCATGGCTTTTGCTCTAAACTTCTGGTTCTAGTGAGCTTGCCCAGCCAGTTACAAAGCAGTCTTATGGTCTGGGCTGCCACATACCACTGACAAAACTTACTGTACAAAACCTGCCAGATCCAATTTTAGGATTACAGGGAAGCAAAATGTATTTGAGGAGTGTGAGGCACATGGTGGGATGAGGCAGTATAGGTGCATTGTCAGTGGTGAAAAAAGGCAATTGCAAAAACTGAAAACCAGACCAGGAGATGAGATGCAGAAAAATAAAGTATAAAATGTGCAGAAGTAAAGAAATAAAACTCATTGAGTATATCAAGCTAAATATACAAACCAAAAATCATTGCCAATATAACTCACAAGGTCCTACAATTAAGACTTAGAACTAACTAAACACTCTACAAAGATTTGGATTTTATCTAGAATCTTGGAAATTGCTTATGACGTGCCATCCATCCATCCAACTTCTTAACCCGCTTATCCAGGCCAGGCTTGTAGGGAAGCTGAAGCCTGTACCAGCAAGCTTCAGGCACCTTAAATAATGGCACTACAATGGTATCATGGGTTGAACATTTGTTGTCCAATGGTAGGAACCAGATGTCTTTGTTAACAACAGTATGGCTATGATAAGGTCAAAACAAGTCAAAAGGTGGCAGACGCAACCCAAACAAACCACAAAATAGTGTTGTGGATGATATTAACAATAAAAAAATATTAACAGCATTGGGAACATTTATTTACAAAACTACAATAGAAAAGGAGTCAGAGAGGCAAAAACTGTGATTAATAACAATAAGAAAAGTGCAAATCTTAAATGATAAGAGAACGGTACGCTCGATGTCAGCCACCATTGTTGTGAGAAGTCCCAGACATGGCTAGTTGGATATGAGGCCTCCAAAAAAGTCCCACAAAGCAGGCCAAGATCTTTACCTGCCTGTCTAGATGTAGCTTCATCCCTAGGTAGCCATTCCTCAACAACTACCTGCAGGCTTCTGCCTGTTCAGGCCTAAAATTGAGAATTGGCTTTAAAAGATCAAAAGGTAAGGAAGAACCCAAAATATATCTGCCTTGAAGGCAATCCAAAGCAAACAAGTTCCAATACGTATTCCAAACTCAGAAACAAGATTACAGAAGTGAAGACAAAAGGAGACAATACTCACAATTCAAAAACTTTAACAAACTCAATGAACCACTGCTGGGATCCTCTTTCTCACCTCAATATAAAGGCAGAGGGAGGTCCCAGCAGCAGTGATGTCAAGGTGACCCTCCTCTTGAGGTTCTACCCATAAAACATAAGGAATGAATAAAGCATTTAAAGATACCCAACATAAATATTAAAAAACAATAAATAAACATAACAATATTAACAAAAATACATGAAAATAATTTGCCCATATAAATCTCCTATTAGCAGTATACATCAGCATCTCCTGCTTTGTAGTAATAATAATTGTTTAAGAATTTCCATAAAGCAAGGAGAAAAAATGAAATTTTAGTGCCAGGCTGGAATTACAAGTGTGCATGGAGGAGGTAATTTAGATTCACAATCATCCAAACCTCTGGGATGTGAGAAGAAATCTGGATACCTGGAGACAATCTGAACAAACAAGGGGAGCAAATGCTAACTCAGCACAGATAGTGTCCAGGCTTGGCTTTGATTCTATGAATCTGGACTTCTGATGTAATGCAATTACCATTGTGTCTAAAGAAATGTGTTTTATAAAATAAATGATATTTTTTATGAAAACTAAGAAGGAAGATCACTGTAGCTCACTCTTTGATTTAACTCAGACTCAGCTAATATTTTTTTTTACTTTTTCTACAAGGGAAAGTTAATTAACAGTATCTTGTATGAAAGGGAAGGTTTAGAAGCAAGAATAGAGGGAAGAAAACCAAACCAGGGAAATCTTCTTTGCTTTTGGTCACTATAGTCTTTAGTATAGAGATTTAACATGTGAACTGGGATGGAAGTAACCATAAAGAGTGGTGACGCTGCTGCATTTTAATTAAATGCAAGCAAGGATCTCACTATACTCTGCACAGAAGACAATAATGACTCTATAAAGCTATGAGGCAAAATCATTTTCTGAGCCTACAATTCTCATAAATAACATAACATGAACATTTATGGGACATGGGAGAGAAAAAAAATAAAAACAAATTGGACAATTTTCAAAAACGGTCAGATACTTGCAATTCAGCGTGGGCACATTCAAAGTTTTATAGGCAGGAAGCAGGAAAGTGACTCACAAATAAACAGTCAAAGTCACAAAGCAACAAGATGCAAACCTCTTGGCAGCATGCATAAAAAATAAAGCACAAAGTGCAGAATAGAAAACAAATGAAAGTCCTATCACCGGTGGAGTCTGCAATGAGAAACCAGTGCAGATTTCTAATCGTTACTCTTCTGAAAGGATGCTGGGGCATCCTTGAAGTCAAAGAGCATAATGGACAACACAGAATCCATATCTTTGGTAATAAAGATAAAAAAATACAACAGTGTTGAGAAACAAAGGAGGAAAAAAAAATAGACAGGTGGTTGCTAATGCAGGTGCCTTACTGCAACTGAAGTGGCTGGTGTTGGGTCATTCAAGAAGGCATCAAGAGAGGAGAAGAAAGATGCAATCAGCAGCTAGAGGACAGAAGGCAACGTAGGAGGCAGAGACAATGAACTAACCTCATATGCAGTACCTGCGGAAGGGACCTCCATACAAGGATTGGAATGCTGAGCCACTCCAGATGTTGTACTCAACAACACTAAGATAGACTGACCACGGCACAACCTTCATCTTCCTACTACTGTTACTTAGAAAATAACCTAGCTGAGCACTTTGGTTACTTATAAACTAGTCACCTGAACTAACTGACCTCCTATTCTTCTGAAGTACTCAACCTCCGCCCTTTGTCTACCTGATGAATGCTTGACAGTGATTAGTAGTAGTTTTTCAATCCCAATTTAGTTTAGAAACAGTTTTAGTCACATTTCTGAAGAAGATTTTCAAAGAAGCTCTGTAGTACAGAAATCTGGGGGTAAGAGAGAGAAATAAAATCATACTAGGCATAAGTGTAAAAGTGCCGCTCACCTGTGGGGGAATGATGTCAAAGAGGTCCCCTGCAGGTGCATACTCCTGGCCAAAGACGTAGCTGTCCTCAGTCTCGAAAAGCACATCCAGCACCTTGATGATGAATGGGCTGGAGCTCAAGGAGCTGGTGATGCTGTACTCACGTAGGAAGCTCTTGAGCTTTGTCTTATTTTTGTTGACAAACTTCAGTGCCAGTTTGGTTCCTGTAGAGACAGTTAATAGGTTTTATTCCATCTGTTAATAGGTCATTTATTTGTTTTTTTACCTTTTCTATTGCTTCTGTTAGGATTATAACATTATAACAAGCCTCTTCATGTGTTCAAGAATTGACAACCAATGAACCCTCAGTTGGAATTACAATGCATACAATGTGGCTGCAAGAAAAGAAGAAAAGCCAAAGACGAAAAGAGGCTTGAATGTCAAATGTCTTATGTTTATTTTACCACAACTGAATGGAAAAGGGAAAATGGCAGGTTGAGATTGCAACAGAACACAGCATAACATTCATGAGCCCACTGGCGCCATCAGGCAGCATTTTATTGGCTATCAAAACGCAGTAAGCTTGAAATACTTTGGAAATTTGAAACTGTACTGAGAAGTCATGAGGAAGTCATGCAATCCATCAATCCCTGAAATTTGTAGACATTTAACCTGATATCCTCAGCTCAATAAGACGCGTCAACTGCAATTGTTAAGTGTGACATGCTCTCCAAGTCAAAGTCATGTAGTGTGATGCTGAGAAGTCGTGAGGAAGTCATGTAATCCATCATTCCCAGCAATTAATGTCATGTAACCTGACATCCTCAACTGAACAAGATATGTCCGCTCTGGTTGTTAAGTGTGAAATTGTTTAATGTGACACTGTCCTACGATACAAGAAATCTTGTCCCCAGTTTTATTTCTAAAGCCTGAATTTTCTTGGTATCAAGCCTGTTGCTAACTCATATAGCTCTCTGCCAATACTCTTTGTAGAGTTTGCTTATTGACCTGTGCTATGTAAGGTAAAGACAGATTAACTTATTTAAAAAGCTGTGGATTGCTACAATTTAAGGTTATAGCATGGGACAAACAAACCCAATCTCATTATGCCTGCACATGAAGAGAGGACTGACCTCAACTGTAATGTGAACCGTGCTTTTCTGCCCCTTGCCTTACCTTGAGTGCGATGTGCCACTAGGTCCACTTTTCCATAGGTGCCCTTTCCCAGCTCACGAATGGCTTCATAGTGTTTATGAACATCAGCCGCCGCCAGAGAGCTAATGGCCAGTGCCTGCATGTCTTCGAGAGGCAAGCCGCAACATCCCACCTTCCCAGAGGGGGAGCCTCCAGCTGGGGAAAGGCTCATTTTCACACTAAAGGAAGACAAAAGGAAATGGAAGATGAACACGGCCCGTTAAAGTGAAAATAAGATTGATTATGAGCACAGGCAGGGTTTAATTGACAGCTTTAATTAAGGATAATGTTAAAATATCTTGTTCAAACACCTTCCTTCACATAAACAGATACTACATACAGTGCAGCCAGAAAGTATTCACAGCGCATCACTTTTTCCACATTTTGTTATGTTACAGCCTTACTCCAAAATGGATTAAATTCATTTTTTTCCACAGAATTCTACACACAACACCCCATAATGACAACGTTAAAAAAGTTTACTTGAGATTTTTGCAAATTTATTAAAGTATTCACAGCCTTTGCCATGAAGCTCAAAATTGAGCTCAGGTGCATCCTGTTTCCCCTGATCATCCTTGAGATGTTTCTGCAGCTTAATTGGAGTCCACCTGTGGTAAATTCAGTTGACTGGACATGATTTGGAAAGGCACACACCTGTCTATATAAGGTCCCACAGTTGACAGTTCATGTCAGAGCACAAAGCAAGCATGAAGTCAAAGGAATTGTCTGTAGACCTCCGAGGCAGGATTGTCTCAAGGCACAAATCTGGGGAAGGTTACAGAAAAATTTCTGCTGCTTTGAAGGTCCCAATGAGCACAGTGGCCTCCATCATCCGTAAGTGTAAGAAGTTTGAAACCACCAGAACTCTTCCTAGAGCTTGCCGGCCATCTAAACTGAGCAATCGGGGGAGAAGGGCCTTAGTCAGGGAGGTGACCAAGAACCCGATGGGCACTCTGTCAGAGCTCCAGAGGTCCTCTGTGGAGAGAGGAGAACCTTCCAGAAGGACAACCATCTCTGCAGCAATCCACCAAATTAGTCCTGTATGGTAGAGTGGCCAGACGGAAGCCACTCCTTAGTAAAAGGCACATGGCAGCCCACCTGGATTTTGCCAAAAGGCACCTGAAGGACTCTCAGACCATGAGAAACAAAATTCTCTGGTCTGATGAGACAAAGATTGAACTCTTTGGTGTGAATGCCAGGCGTCACATTTGGGGAAAACCTGGCACCATCCCTACAGTGAAGCATGGTGGTGGCAGCATCATGCTGTGGGGATGTTTTTCAGCGGCAGGAACTGGGAGAAAAGTCATGGTAAAGGGAAAGATGTTTGCAACAATGTACAGAGACATCCTGGATGAAAACCTGCTCAAGAGCGCTCTTGACCTCAGACTGGGGTGACGGTTCATCTTTCAGCAGGACAACGACCCTAAGCACACAGCCAAGATATCAAAGAAGTGGCCTCAGGACAACTCTGTGAATGTCCTTGAGTGCCCAGCCAGAGCCCAGACTTGAATCCGATTGAACATCTCTGGAGAGATCTTTATATGGCTGTGCACTGACGCTTCCCATCCAACCTGATGGAGCTTGAGAGGTGCTGCAAAGAGGAATGGGCGAAACTGGCCAAGGATAGGTGTGCCAAGCTTGTGGCATCATATTCAAAAAGACTTGAGGCTGTAATTGCTGCCAAAGGTGCATCGACAAGGTATTGAGCAAAGGCTGTGAATACTTATATACATGTGATTTCTCAGTTTTTTTATTTTTAATAAATTTGCAAAAACCTCAAGTAAACTTTTTTCACGTTGTCATTATGGGGTGTTGTATGCAGAATTCTGAGGAAAAAAATGAATTTAATCCATTTTGGAATAAGGCTGTAACATAACAAAATGTGGAAAAAGTGATGCGCTGTGAATACTTTCTGGATGCACTGTATGCAAAGGATGGAGAATAAGCTGGCATTTTCCCCCTTTTAATTGAATTTACTCAAATCAAGAATTCTGCAATCTCCTTAGGCATTGTAGATGCCAGAAATTGTACTCCCCAATCAAAGTCACTTCAAGTTCTGCCTTCTGGAAACACACATAACTCCCCCTGCCTATATGAATGCACCCATTCATGTTCTGTGCACAGTGTGTTTAATACGGTGCAACATTGGCAAGGCTGGAACAAATCCCACAAGTGATGCCAGTCCATGTCAGGATACACACACTCACACACCTGACACTCACACAAGATAAATTTTATTTTATTTTATTAACCTATCTGCATACCATTGTTCTTCCAAACCTATGCAAACATGTGGAAAGCTGCACCACTTTAGATGAAGCCTATAGAAGTAAGTAGGACATCACTGTTATAAGATGCCATATTCATTTACTACCTGAAGTCTCACTCTGCATTGATCATGTTGCAAGGAGACCACATTAGTGAAGTAAAAAAATAATATGGGTTCTTTAATTGTGCATCTACTGCAAGCTGATTTACTGCAAGAAATTCTACTCAGCCTGATCTTATGATAAGTAAAGTAGGCATCACTGTTCACCTCTCTTATGACATAACAATGATAAGAAAGCCATAAGAAGTCACAGATGCTTTCTTCCAACCATTGAAACATATCCTGTAATAGCCAACCCATCACATGATGAATGACTTGAATGTACAGTCAGTCTTAGTGCTGACACTGTAGAATGTTACATATGCTGCATTCACGTGCCCTTGGACAGACTTTAAATTCCAAGTGAACGTCCTATGAACTTAGAACTACTAGTCAGACAATTTGGGGAAAACAAAGCTGCGTTCACGTGCTATCAGACAGATGCTAAATACGAGTTTGCAAGTCAGAAATTCCACGTGAAGTCCTTGGAACTCAGAGCTACGAGTTGGGTAATTTGGAGAAAACAAAGCTACCTGAATTCTCAGAGATGTGACATAAAGCTGATCTTTCACCATTAGTCAATTTAAGCAAAGTGTTGCACATTCTTTAGTTTGCTCTTTATTTTCATGAAAAATATACAGTTTGTCTTTAACTGCTTTTTTTTTAAATGGGCCAAGTAACAAATCAATAGGATTTCACCAATTAGTTTGACCGGAAATTTACACTGAAGTGGGAAAGTGAAATGTCACAAGTCAGAGCACGTGAACACAGCTTCAATTCCATAAACTGCCAGATTATATCATCACGGGAGCTGGTGGAAGGAGCCTGAAGATGTAAGGGCAGCCGGAGGGTAACGATTGTCTTGTGCACTCCATACTGACAAAGAAACTCTACTCAACAGAAGATCAACCCCATAGCAAAGTCTACACAAGCTTAGTAATATGTCAGGCCCCGCTCTGCATTATAAGACCTGCTCAATGATGGAAACCACTCCACTAGAGCTCTTGGAATAGGAGCTGAAGGGTTTCTGTTCAAAAAAGAGAATTGGCTCATTCCCATCACCACCCTCCTTAAAGAACCTGAATCCTGATCTAAATAACCTGTAGGTAGCAAGCATCATGGAGATCCCATCCAGACAGGCTGGAATCCGAAAGTGGAGAAAAAGTGAGTTCTCAGATCAATGAAAGAGCCAGAACTTGAATTATTCTTAATTTTTATTTAATTAGGATGAGTGGTGGCTCTGAGGCTAGGGATCTGCATTGGCAATCGAAAGGTTGCCAGATTGAATCCCGTAAATGCCAGAAGTGATTCCATTCCTTTGGGCCCTTGAGCAATCCCGTATCCTGCTCCCTCCTGGGTATGATGTTAACCTGCATCCAGCCCTGCAAGCAGATCCTCCAACTCGCAGGGAGAACTCAGGGGTTGGTGGCAGGACTGAAACTCTATCCACTGTAAACAAATGCACACCATTCCATTCCATCCAAACTAGTGCAGTGCTGAGGTGTCACCCGTTGCATGGCTGCGCATGGGTCCTAATTTGGGATCCCAAATGAGTTTATCATGTAGTGGGTGCAGCACTGAGCTCTATCAGTGCATGCTCCCAACCTTTATTTAATTGATATAAAAAACAGGGATAATTTTGCAAATTTTTTCTCACTTGCTGAAAACATTTTACAAATATATCCAGCCTTTCAGCACTGACTTACTTCATACAAGAGAAGCCAGGGCCTCTCAGTCCAATTACAACTGTTTGAAACCACTGCACAAAATCCAACTGGACAAGTTTAGAGTCACCATATAGCCTACTTGTTCACCCCATTTTCTGAAATTGATTAAACCCATTTAAGGTTGCGGAGGTACATTCAAAAAAGGTGAGGTGTCAATGCATTGCAGAACGCACTTGTTCACACATGGACTCTTTAGAGCAGCTAGTCAACTTACCTGTCTTCAAGAATTACGGGGTAAATTGAAGTATACCAAGAAAATGTATGTGAACACAGGGAGATGAATGGCTGGGATTTCAACCCAGTCTCCTTGAGCTGTGAGGTAATAGCACTAACCACTGTGCCACCTTGCCACACAATTAGCATACAGTACACTGAAAAACAGTGACTTTAGCTTATGCTAAATATGCAATGTGCATAGGCATTGGAAGAGCTAGGTGTCCTGAGTTTGATTAAACCAATCAGATCATTGTAAGATAACCAAGAGGTAACCATAAAAACATTGCATGGGCACACAGAATGGTTCAGCATCAGGAAAGGGGTATGACAGGGCTGTATTCTTTCATGTATGGTAAAATGATCATCAGAAAACTGGACCTCATGCAGTTGCAAATGGACATAAAATCGGTGGCTATAGCATCATCAATCTGTAATACAGATACAGATAATGCAAGTTTAAAATGGGTCTGTTCCCGAACATCAAAAAGACCATACTCATGACAATGCCAGACAAGGATTAACAATGACGAAACTGAATGCTTTCAACAATTCATTTTCCTGGGATCCAAAATTGGCTGATGTGGCAAATCAGACTCTGTGGTCAAACAGCATATAAACTTGAGTCATAGTACAATGATGAATATGAACAAGATTGGGAAAATCAAAGACGTCAGTCTCTCAACTAAAGGTAGGCTTGTCCTTGCTATCGCATTCCCCGTTGCTATGTATGGCTGTGAAAGTTGGGCTTTGAAAACAGTTTTAAGTCGCATCAAGACAGACATAACTCTGTACAAAAGATTCGCTATTCAGTTGCAGTCGTTTCTCATTTTCAACTCTAAATGTCCTCTACAGGTTGCTATTCACTGCGCAGACAATAATCTTTTAGTACAACCTGTCAGTCTCTACAGTCCTGAGAAGATTGGCCCAAGAAATTTTGCCCTGCCCTGGAGTAGATAGATATCCGCCCGAGAGTTATTGCATCAGCCAACTCCAGAGAAACACACGACTCGTGTCCAGTTAATCGTTACTAGAGACTTCTCGAATACATTTTCAACTGCAGCAGGATTCATTTTACCCATTCCATTCCAAGAACATCTCCAAAACTTAATCAGTGTGTGTCTGTAAGAAGTTGGTATTATGTCCGTGTAATATGCTTTCACTTAAAAGTAATGGCTGTGTGTATATATTATGTATATATAATCGTAATTATTAAGCAATTTTCCTGAAAATTATTTAATTTTCATTTATTATATACTGATCAGGAAGTTGTAGTTTTAATCCCATTGTTATTTGTAACCAGTAATGCTTATACTTAAATATTGCAGTTCATGAATAGTCCTTCACGTAATGTACTGTAAACTGTGTCAATGCTCCCAAGCTTGTTTAATGACAATGCCCTGTGCATAACGTTTTGAGTACCAAGTAGTATTTTATTCATTATTATCTTTTACAGTATCATAGTGTTCACTGCAGTTTGTTCTATATATTATCATCATACAGTATTTAGTTCAGTCAAGTCCTCAGTTATTATTTGCATTTATTATAGCAGTTTTATATAAATATTTGGGTTTTTTTTCCTCTTTGTTTTGTTAAAGGAAACAACACACATACTCACACATACTGTATACAGTATATCATTTATATAATCATCATTTTCTGACACTGGTGTAAACAACTTCTTTAAGATATGAGTGGCATGGATTTGTAGTTCAGTGAATAATTATTCAGACATCTCCTCTTTTAAACTGTTCTTACTGGACAACCTGTGGTGATTGTACTTGCTATACAGAACTTCATTTAAAGAAACAGTGAGGTCACAAGTTCAGTCGAATTATTCAACACCTCTGCAACATCACTACGAAAGGAAAGAGCGCCAAGCTAAGACTGACTTATATTGGACATGTGATGCATGCAAACCATTTTGAGAAAGGAATCATGGTTGGAAAAATCAGTGTAGCAAGGAAACCAGGACGACAATGAACACTGGATAGATACCATCATGAATGACAGAGACATAAGCGATGCTGCTCAAGACAGAAAGGCATGAAGGCAGCTGGCCAAGAGACTCACTGAAAGTCAGCCACAGTTGAATGGATAAAGCAATCACAATTAAAATAAAAAAAATATGTCAAATATACCCAAATATATACAGATTTATATACACATATACACAATATTTTCTTTCATAAGACTCACATTAGTGGTAAGATAAAATACTAGTAAGCTCAGCCAGTGCCAGCTACCAACACAGGACAGAAGGTTAAACTCCAGTTTATATCAATCTTAGACAACATAGACCTCTGGCAGCCACCGTTCTCAAGAAAAACAAAATCTTTTTGACCTAAGCTAACTGACTGCTCAGCTCCCAGTATGAGGAATCAAACTGGACTTTGGTGGAATCAGATGGTGGTGATGTTGATGCCTCAGATGTTTTCTGTCATCCCACTATGAAATTAGGGAGAAATAACTTGGTCAGGCTTTTTTGTCCATGTGGCTAACACATGGCCAACTTCACTGTGAGTTAACGCAGATTCATATCTTTTTGGTGATCACAAAGTTTGTCTGTGCTAGGTAGAGTGAATACTTTGTGGGAATGCCAAACAAACCAAAGCAGGAGTGAAAAGAATCAGGAAAGGCGAATGCGTGTGTAAAGGCTGAGACACAACAGTACATAGAGAGAGACCACAGATGGTGGCCAACAAGTTCATTAGACACTCATGCATGCAACCACAGAACAAATGCTGGGCACACCTGGACAATCTGATTGGGCAAGAGCAGTGCAGGGCTGGACACAACCTCCATGATGAATGAACCTGAATGCATACTGCAACATGACAAGCATGGGGCACAAATGCACATAATGAGAGCAGCTGGCCATGGCTAGACAAAGAAAATGCAGACATGCAATACGAGCTCATCCGTAAATATCAGCTCCAAGGCAGGCAAAAGCAGCAGGAAGTCAACTCCAGGAAGTGTGGTTTTCCTTTTGCAAGTGTGGTCTGCTGCACTTATGCATGTAGGACAGCGGAAAAGGGAGATGACAGTTTAAATTAATTAGCTTCTAAATAAAAAAAAAAAGTCAGCTGTTCCAGTTTTGGGTGCAGAGGGGAGCAGGCCATCTGTCTGTGCGTTCTAGATCTGTCAGCTCAGCGATACACAATGTTCCCTGACCAACAAGGAGAAGGACAAGCAAACAGCAGCTGCAGTCAGCTGCCTGTAACCCTCATCTTCTTTAGAGAAGTGTGCAAACCACCTCATGGACCCTGATCCTGAGCCAAAGGAGATCACTTGACAGTTTCCCTAGATCTGACGCTTCCAATAAGGCAATGATACCCAGCTCCCAGCTTGGCAGCACGTGGCAGATGGGGTGTGGATGAGAGATACCATTCATTCTCATCACCCTCCCTTACAGCAGTAGACAGACCAATAGGACACATCCACAACATTTTAATCCAAGGGCACACAACACATGGAGTGTCCTTCCTTACTAAGATTTATTAGATTTTTGTTCCCACCAATTCCTAATTCCATTATTTTCTTCTTAATGTATACCCAAACAACAGAACATTCATTTCATTCACTTGAATCATTTGCAAGAAACCTCAAGACCACATCTGCTGCCACCTGTGCTTGACCTCACGGCTGCTACTTTGGAAATATTTGGCTACATTCTTCTACTAAAATCCCCCTAGTGATCAATGAAGTTACTATCAAAAGATAGAGGCAACTGTGTCTGTCAAGTCTTCTCTGCTGGCACCCCTCAACATTCTGGGCATAGAGGAAATCTTCATCAATACCTACACTCTGTCACTAAGTCACTTAATATACAGATATCTCTAAACTAACCAGGGCAAAGTCAACCCTTATCACAGAAATACAAGGATCTTCGGCCAAACTCAGCAGGGGTATGGAGTGATATTCATCCATTTCATTCACCAGTAACCTAAATAATGACCTCATTATTCGTCCATCTAGAAGCAAACCTCACACCAAATGGGACACAACAGTCTCCATCATCTTTAGTGTCTACTCCAGCTCTCGGTTTATTCCATATGAATACACATGGAGACTCATCCTCTTTAAGCTACACATCATATTTACAAACTTTTCCATCATCTTAATTAAAAGGCTTGTACTGTACAATATTTTACTGACTTCTTGCTTCCTTGCCAAAACTTTTCAAATCCTCTGTTAGCTTTACCACATAAGTTCCATGAAAAGTTCACTAGCCAGGTTCACTTCTCATCTGAAGGTCAAAGGTCAGCATTCAAGAAAGAAACTGCAAACCAAAACTCTGTCCTATAACAGCAGTATACTGGAAGTTACAGTGACTAGAGGGCAGCACTACAATATCACTAACGCAATGTCACATTACATGACTTCTAATTGAGGTATGTCAAGCTTCAAAACTGCAGTTGCTGATCTTGTTGCTGGAGGATGTCAGATTACAAGATAACAATCACAGTGCATATCAGATTTAAATGACTACATAATGACTTTCCAGCACAGTTTCACATTTTTAACATGCTGCAAGCTCACTCCTTTTTCTGACAGCCTGATGAAGCGGGCACGAGTGCGAAGGCATTACAGGAATGGTGAGTTCAGCCACAATGTCATTCTTTTTTTTCTTTTTTCCATTCTACCATGGTACATGAAACATAAGACTTCACACAGACCAGAATCTCTTCTGCTTGTCAGATACACCCATGTTGCTTATTACTTGAAGCTGCCTTATATGCATTGTACTTGCGACTGAGCAGTCAATGGTTGTCAGCTCTACTGTACACAGAACCTGCCCCTATAACTAAACACTAAACCTATTTGATTTTGTCAAAGCAAGTCGCAGACTAGCTGGACGGAGGCGCTGGGGATGTCAAACTACATGAGTGTGCTGCGACTGCTTTGACTGACTTGCTATTATGCAAAGGACATCTGCAACTGAAAATAATTGGAAAACATTGTGCAATATGATATGGCCTTTACATGTGATACAAGCACTGGCACCCCCTTTTAATTAGGTATTGCATAAAGTGATTCTGTTACCTGCTTTCAGTTAAAACCTGAATCAGTTAAACTCCTAAAGTTCTCTTCCATTGGTCTGACTGTAAAACATGCTGCATTCTCATCTGCTCACTATAGGGAACTGGCAGCTACACTGTCACACTTAGAGACCCAGGAAAAAGAGGCCATCTCCAGCCTCAGTTAAAAAAAGATGTCATTGTTTTCACCAAAACATTGGATTGTATAGCTTTTATTTTTGACTACTTTCATTAAGTCTAGATGTTTCACCATAACTTAACTTTGATATTTTGGTATTCATCAAGCATGTTGTGATGGGACATACGGTGAAAGAAGTTACATAGGATAAAGACAGAATGATTTACGTTAAGGTGGCACCAACAGAAAACATGAAACTTAAAGATGCATCATTGACAGTTTTCTAATAGTTTTATTTTATTGGACCCCAAATGGTGTTGCATTACAGAAATAAAGATAATTCCATCTTACCATCAATGTGTGTGGCTTCTAATATTTATAAACCAATATCTTTTATACACAATGTAAAATGTGAAAAGTCAGCTGGACACAGTTTTTTGTTTAAAAGGCGTTTATCCCTATGGCCTGTTTCACTGTAAAATGCTAGATGAGGAACACCCTACATGCTGGTTCATCTGATCAAGTGCCCTCTACTTATTAATGTCTTTCTCCTTGCCACTGGATAGTCGTGAAATCTGTTGACTATGCATTTATGGGTTGAAACACCCCTCACTGCCACTTTATTTATCAATGCACTGCCTATGGAAAGGGTCAATGAATCACTCCTCTCAAAAGTCATGCTGACCTCAACATCCTCATCATATGCCAGTACTAAAGAACAAGAACCTGCCGTGTCTGCCAGTATGTTAGATAATGGTGCCTGGACAGAATAAATCACTAAAAGAAAGTGTCAAAGAGGTACTGCAAAGTAGCCAGGCTATTTATGAGCACAAAGCTTGAGTGAATGGCTAAAAACCAGAAGGTTGAGCGCAAGCACCGTTGACCCATGTGACCTCACAAAAGTTACGCCTTAAGAGCGGATTGGAGCTTCGAAGACAGGGGGTCATTTTTCACAGTGCCAGATTATAGGTGGCCAAAACAGTTAAAGAGGAGGCAGAAAATGACAAAACATATGTCCTCGTTTTCTCCTTGATAAGAAGACTCAAAAGCGTTAAGTTAAACCCTGGAGAGCATTTCTGAGAGTGTGCCCATCAACAACACTCTAGAATTAGCTTCTACCTGCCCTCTGCCAAGATCACCCTGGCACACCACTCAGTCACATCTTTGTTCCGATCAATGCTTCAGGCTTTAACTGTCACTTAACTGTAACTTAATTCATCATGTTTGACCTCCATAGCTTGATGTATAAAGACAATGAATGTCATGAGCAAGACAAAAGCTTTTTTTATTTAATCTCTAAAGAGTATTTAATAGATTGGAGAGCTTTTATAAGGGGGGGGGGCACATTTATACATCAATAGTCATTAGCTCTGACTCCCCACAGTCCTGAAAATTTGGTTTAAGTGTGCTCATTAAATGGATGGATATTTCATTTATAGTTTCATCAAAAGGATGTGCAGCCACGGCACACATTTGGACACACACAGTCTCAATGGAAAGTATAAACAAGAACAATCAATAAAACAAGTTCCGAGTAATTATCGACCTAGAAGCCTAGATTAGAGACGACAAGCCTCAACTCCATCCACTGTCCGGAGCCTTCATTCTCATGATTTTCTGCATCAGTAACCACAGACAGAGAAAGCTATGTCACTTTAAGTATCAGGTAAACCCCTACATCCATATGCTGAGCTGCAAAGCGCCAAACGTGCCGCTATTCAGTCTCTAAAACACTGACGCAAGTTCAGGAAGAACATCTAAGGCCAACAATGCGGTATTAACAAGAACTTTTAACACCAAAAGGGAATCATTTGGTTCAAAATGTTCAGCTACTTAAAGCTGACACAGAATGTGAATAAACCGCCCCCACACTTGCTGTATCCATTTCATTCTCCTTGTGATGTGTAGGTGGGTCTGTGTAATTCACCCACCCTACCGCCAGCTGGAGCTGTACTGCGCAGGGTGGCAATTTCTCCACTCGATTTAACAAACATTTAGTGGGAAACCGGCTTGTGAATATATACAGTATATATTTTTATTGACTAGTACACTTTCAGAAAGCATTTTAAAAAATAGAGGGGTTTGACAGTGATTAACATTTAGCCTGCAATCACTACCAGATTCTTGCAAAACAAAGATTTTGGTAGATTATTTGTGATTTGGAGCCTACTTGCATCTCTACAGTCGGTAAATACAACCACAACATAATTGATCTTCATACCTGAAAAATACAAATTCACCCCTAGACTGGAGGCAAGCATGCTTGAATGGAGTAAACCTGGCAGCTCTCATTGGAAAAGCCTCGGGGTAGATGAGAACATTCTGGCCTCCTCTCCTCATGTTAGTTTGTTTCTAACATTTATGCTAATGACCTCCAAAGGTCGACCTTCATTTCTGGAACAGCCGACTTTGGCCTTCCAAACCAACAATTGTAGTGGACTTGTGGGGATGGACTAACTAAAGTGAACCGTGATTGCCTTAATTAAGTTGATATTCAAACATTTCTCATTTTATTTGTCAGAGGGGCATGGAGACTATCAGTCTTTGATCATTTTGTAAAAATCAAAGTATGGTTTATTAGGAAAAGATAACCTACATTTTAAAGAAATCATCCCATTCAAACACCCCTCCCATTTGGTTAAATATCCCTTAGAGATTTTAACAGAAAACGAGTCCAGTATGACCTTCAGATAATTGATTATGGGACACAGTATCATAAAACATATATAGCACTTTAACGCTGGTCAGGAGAAAATGTTTCAGGAAGTAAATGAGTAAGTATTTAGTCATTAATTTTGTTTCATGGATGGATTGGCAAGGTATCTCCCATTTGCACCCATTACAGAAGAATCATTTGGGGGAGGGTCTGTGCACATAATAAGTGCCACTGGGAGCTCAGTCATGTGAACATCTCCAAGTCCAAGATATCCAATGCGTGTGCCACCCTGAAGCCCCAAGTCAGTTTAATTCTGCTAATTGAAGTCTGTTTCACCATAGCTGTCATGCAATCAGTAGTCTTGTTTCTTAAATTTCACCCGTTCTTGTGTAAGCTTTGCTTTTGCTACTGAATGATAAATGTACAGTCGCTCTAATGTTGTTTTTTTTCCCTCATGTTCTGTATATGCATTTTTCTAGCACTGGGATTTCTGAACATTTCAGTAAAATGTTCTCAAATATCAATTCCAGGGCTGATTCCTGTCTAGCACTAGCTGCATCTGGGTCAGGTACTGCTCATAAACCAAGATTAAGCATTTTGGAAAAATGGATGGATGAATGTTGTTAGCACTCTTTCCTTTCACAACACAATATCTTTAAAGATGTGTTCAGTATAACAGGCGCTATATCAAATATATACGGGGTTAAATGCATATGCATGTCTTCTTAGGAAGTCGAGGCGGCTCGGGGGTGGTCGAAAACAGGGCCATTGCAACATTACTTGTGTGATTTTGGATTTTACAAGAAATACATTGTTGTTATTGCTGTAAAATGTATCCGCTTTGCCTTCTCGTTTCGTTCCTGCAGAGAGTTATTTAGAGAAACAAAGGTGTCTCAGAGATGAGAGGAAAATAGTGCCCCCTATCGAGGGTACCGCATCATTTTCACATTTTTCTTTCAAACCTACTTGGGGCCTTAGGGGCAATTAAATCTGAAGATTCCTCCATCACTTCGCTAAATATCACGCCGTTTTCGTAATGTCGATTTGCACACGCTTCCATTTTAGACTTAAGGGAGCCAGTCTACGGTGGGCTGCTCTGAAAGGCTTTAAGATCAAAATGGTCAGATATACCCGAACTACTACTTGTGCTGATTATAGTGATAAAACGCTCTTTGTTAAACGAGAACTCTGATTACAGTTCTCTTTAGTTTGAAGCCACATGGGACCAACGATCATATGCGATTGTCAGCGCGCTCTTTGTGCTGATCACCTGCGTTGCCCTGCATGGTGCCAAGGAACGGAGTCATCGACTCCCGTCGGCTTCGACTCAACTAAAGAATTAAACACATCACCTGCTTGGCCATGGCAGTGACATAAGAGCGCTAATGTCACTGACAGTACCAGTAGTTGAGTACTTGAAACGCAACAGGGAATGTGCTGTTTAGTTCCATAACACTGGAACCAACGTCTTTTAACCCATCAAGTTAGCAGGTAAAATGTTTCATTCAGTGCATATAAAAACAAGCTTTGTCAGCCCTAACCCTAACCCCTTCCCCGTCCGACTCGTCAAATTCACCTGCCAGCTGACTGTCTCTCTCCCGCATGCTCCTGCATCCGCTCCCTGGTACAGCGTTGAATCCGCCGTGGACGTGAAACGATTTCTGTTCCTCAGGTAAAAAATAAAATATTCGTGGATAACACCGCGCTTATGCGCTCGCTGTCTTCGCGTCTTCTCTGCTGCCCATTTTCTCCTAAATGAGATTTTTCCACTTCCAAGCTCGTGTTTCATGAAATCCTCCGTGCCAGCCAGTCAGATGCAAGCATCCTGTCACTCTGCTCCTTCAAGCTGCTGAATCCAACTTCATCACTGTGCCTTTGTTCAGGAGCGGCAGCGGCAGGCTGCCTGCCGTTTCAGGTGCTATAATCGGCTGCTTCGTTTCTCTCTTCGCAGCTAATTCCCTGCCGAGTCTAAAAGCGCGCTCACTCGCTCGTGCACGCACCCGCGCTCAAGCAGCTCCACCCGTCCCGATTGGCCCTAGTGACCTTATTGGTTTAGATGGCTTCAACCCCAGCAAAGCGCCCCGTCGTTTCTTTCTTTTGGTCGCTGGTTGTCCTTATCTCTCTTCACAGTTGTCTTCTTTTCTTTGTTCCAATTTGGAGTTTTTCCCCGCTTCCCATATGGGTCCTAGCGCCGATATTATTAACGCCTTGTCAATTCAATACACTCTGCTGTCATCTCGCTTGTTCTTGTGCAAAATAGCGCGCATGTGCATTCATTCATCTGTTGTCATTTCATTTGTTACTGCACAAAATGCTGTTTGTATCCATTCGCCTGTGCACATTTACAGGTCTATGTAAATAAATAGTACAAAAATAAACGGAGAGTGAAAACTGAAAATGCAGTGCAGTGTACAGTAATAAATCTGACCTAAGGAAGACCTGGAAAACTGAAGGGCAAACCAGGAACACACTGCAGGTCAAAGCATACTGAGTGCACCTGCACTTTTAATATACATGGTCACCTAGACGCAGACGTCACTCTCTTACGTTGGACCGTGTTCTGTTAATTGGAAGAGACACTCATTGCCCACATAATCGTTCTTTATCTCCTAAATGCGGCGTATTGCACCTTATTTAATTGGCATCATGGGCCATGTGTGTCCACTCCGTAAGCCAACCTCTTGGAAGTCTGCTGGCCGCCAAAGCTTCACAGCAAATTGATCCCATTATCTTCTGGAGAAATCTGGGTTGGCTGTGGGTGTTGAGGACAGCGCCAAGCCCAGATAATAATCAAAGTGCATTATCTAGGCTGAAGCTCAGTCTTTCTTTCTTTCTTTCTTTCTTTCTTTCTTTCTTTCTTTCTTTCTTTCTTTCTTTCTTTCTTTCTTTCTTTGTACAAAAGATATTCCCCCTCAATCACCTTATTTCTTCTTGGTTTAGACAATAGTAACAGCACACCAATGTCTGCACAGTGTTCATTGGTCAATCTTTATGTTTTATGGCATATTTAATGCAGGGTAACATGATGATGATGGGTAACTTATGGAATACACCCTTCTCCCTTGTCCTTGTGAGTTTTTTCAAACGCTTCCTACTACATCCCAAATATCCGACTGCTGAGCTGCTCTCTTCTGAACTGGCATCTGTGCAGATTTAGTTTCTGCTGTACATTAGATGCTACAGAGATAATCCCTGACACAATGCAGTGGAAAATGGATGGATGGACCTTTAATGGACAGATTTATCAGGAAGTCCACTCAACCTCCCATTTACTGAACCGGATTTTTCAATTCATGGTCACAGGGCATCATGGGGCACAATGCAGGAGTCGACACTGGATGTAGTGCCAGTTACACTGAAGGGTTTTAAGGAGCCAGAGAAAAGTGCTGTGCATAATCATCAGGAGTAACATTCCTGGCAGCTTACATAATTGAGAATGCGGCCAAGGGAAAAGGAATGTTGACTGAAAATAAGAATGAGAGAGTTCAGAAAATATCATTTTGCAAATGAAGATAAATTAATAGACAACAGTTGTCTCTTAGCAGCCCATTCAGTCAAACAGATCTTTGCTTCTCCTATGCGCCCACTCAAAGTTTAAATAAGCATTTAAATTATTAATACTTCCATAAACACAAAAACGCACTCAGAGCACCAGTTTTGTGTTTACACTTTGTCTTTCTTGTCAAAGACATGATGTACAAATTCAGTCTAATGTCTGGATACACATCCCCCTCACGCACAGACACCAATACATTTATAGAACACAAGAAGCCGAGTGACTGTTCTGCATATCCAATGGCTTTAACATATGCCGGATTTATATGAAGCTCCTTATGATGGTCCCGTAACCACCCATATGATCGAAGGGATTTATAACGTGTGCTTGGTGTTATATAATTCACAGCTGTCACTACAATGAGGGGTCAATCTGCAGATCCCATGGCAAGAGGAGGGAGCCACAGAGGGTTGTAATTAAAGAGCGAAAAAGATAAACTGGTAAAACACAGTCATTCAAATTGTTATTTTATTGCTTTTAGTGATAAAAGATTATTTCTTATTGTCATGAGGCTGGCTGTCAGAGCTAGTCTCTGAATCATGCCCTACATTGATTTAAAAAGAGGAGCAGCACTTGGGGCACAATGGGATAAAACTGATGATTAATTTATAGCTGTATTTCAGCAGAGAAGCATTTTAAAGGCAAGCGAGACTGTAGGTTACACAAAAAGGCGCATAGAGTACAAGACAGAAGGTTTCACTTACACTCATCCTCCTACATATCCAATGCTTGGTCTCATATCGTTACAATAATCAGAAGATGTGAAGAGAAGCTGCCAGGCTCACAGAAACTGGGAGCACACAGAATGTTTTATATCCTCAGCTAATCAAAGCTGAAAAAGACAAATCAATTCTTTTCTGTACAAGTTTCTTCCATTATAGGGAGATGGAGCCCAGCAGTGCCAGTCCAACACAATAAAGGGCGTTGACCATCACAGAACACTCACTCACTCACTTGGATCAATTTACAGTTGGGCTAACTTATACAAGAGAGGGATGTGGAAAGAAACTAAAGTACCCACAGAATGCCCACACAATGACCAGGTGGGGATGTGAAAACCAGGATGGCAAAGCACCACGCTAACCACTGTGCCACAATGCCCCACCTATTTAAAGATATCAAAGTACATGTCTTTTTCTACCTGCATGTGATGAATATTTTGAAGTAGATGTTTCCCCCGTGACCCTGTAGTTAGGATATACTGGGTTGGATAATGGATGGATGGATGGATAATGGATGGATGGATGTTTTTATTTTATTTGCATATTAGGTTAATCCTAGGTATTAGATTAAGAAAATGCCTTCTAACGGACTGGTGCCCCATCCACACATATGAAGACTCCACACAGGCAGTGCCCAGGCCAGCTCATTAAATCTCTGAAGGTTGCAATCTGATTCATATACTGTAGTAAATCTGCAGTATTTAGCATTTCTTTGAAGCGACTTAAAAATCCTAAATATATTTTACAATGATTTCCATATTCTTTTAATTTTGAAGCTTTGGCAGATGGGGCAATTTTCTTAGGGTCACATGGCAAGGATTGAACCTGCCACAATGTTGCCTGCAGTTAAAGCCTCAACCACTTGGTGGCCACACAGCCTGCCATTCTCTGTAGGCAATCTGGCCAAGTGCGTGCAAAACAACTACCATTACAAAATAAAAGCAATCAAATAAAGCATTGCATCTACCTAAGAGGACAATTAGAGCATAACTGCAAAGTGAAAAGAACAGTGCATGAAAAGAAGGCACGCATGAAACAAAAACAAAAATGCCACATTACCAGTTCAGTGCTGGGAGCTGGCAGTTTGCTGCCTGTTTATTGTGTATTCTGGGCTGCGAATTGGAGTATGAGTTTCTTTTTGTCTTGCATGACTGACTCATTGAACAAAAAGATCTGTTCTGAATTATATTCAGCTAGTAATTGTAATTATGCTGCCATACAATTGCAATAATAGGCCAGTGAGCACTGGACCAGAAGACGCCTGACTTTGCCAAGCTGTAATTTAATAATTAGTACACCTCTGTAAAAAATTCACCATGTGAAATTCGCTTGTGTAATAAGGACATGTCTCTGGCCTCATAAATCTGCCCACAATTGAGATCAGGTTCAGCTACTGTGTAAAGAGTATCATTCCAAACATTTTGTGGCTTTAGTATATTCAGGATGGAGAGTTTCTATCCAAAATATGCAAGGATTTGAGTAAAAGTATATTGGAAGCAAGTGCTTCCATACAGCTGTGCAACCCAGCATGCTCAGGGTCATGCCTATGAAAAGGTGGGTGGTCCTATAATTCAGGATAGCATGCCTAGAAGATGAGATGTTGTTACCTTTCAAGGGGGGTGTTTGGCAGGAGATTCTGGGGTGGTGTTTCTCTGGGAACAGCGTCTATGGTTAGGTCAGCATGAGACATGGAGGGGAAAGACACCATCGGCAACGGTTCTTTTGACCAAGATTAAAATAAATGCTAGGTTAATGTATGAGCACGCAATTTAGTCAAGGGCAGTCTGTTGAGATTAATGCTGAGTAGAAGAGCACAATAGGGGTGTACTCATGACATGACAACACGCAAAATAGGTGAACACAATAGTTTATAGGGCACGGTCAACAGACTGGCCAGCAGTGGAGATGTGACTTAATGAAATGAATCACCTTTCATCCTCTTTTCTACTCCTATAGGTCAGAGTGGCTTAGTGGCTCTGAGGCTAGGGATCTGCACTGACAGGTTGCTGGTTCGAATCTTGTAAATGCCAAAAGGGAGTCTGCTCTGTTGGGCCCTTAAGCAAGGCCCTTAACCTGCAATTGCTGAGTGCTTTGAGTAGTGAGAAAAGCGCAATATAAATTCAAAGAATTATTATTATTATTATTATTGGTTCCAACAGTGTCCTGCATTGGTGCACCGCCCAGACTACTGTAGTTCTTGACTTGATTTGGGTTTTGTGAAGAGATGATCAGTGCTGATCACTGCTCATTGTTAGAAATTGACCAAAATTATGTCAATTGCTATCCCCAAGAGAAATGTCTTCCAAGATGGTGATGTAGAACTTGTGTGGTGACACATTGATTTAATGAGAACTAAAAAGACCCCTGGATGATGTTTGTCAATTCAAGTCAGTAAAGCATACGTTGATTAGCTTTCCTGTGGACAAACATAAATGCATACTGATCTAGTCCGCTAAATAAATAAACTATTCTAGTGACATGTAAGCCTCATTGCCTTGCTCTGTGATTTTATATTGATGTTTCCATGTTGTCAGCCAAAAATTCAATATATCTGAGGTAGCATAAGAGTGTTCTAAAAAAGTCCAGCACTTTACTGAAATACCTTTTGAGGTCTAAGTGTGATGGCAAAGTGCAGTGTGTTACTGGAAAACCTTTTCATCTTTATTCCTGTCCGCAAAAACATTGACCACCATTTCTGCTATGAACTTCTATTTCCTGTTTTGTGGCCTCTTATTGAGCTCAAAAGATTTCTGATGTGTAAACTTGTCAGATTTTCTTTTGTACCTGGAGTGATTCTGTTTTGCCCAGTTATATTCAGTAAAAGTCAGTGAGTCCAGATTGTAAAAATATTGATGGAAATTAAATCCTTAAAAGTTACATTTAAGTTGTGTTAAAAGCTATGTTCAAAAAGAAATATGCTCTCCAAAATCCATCATTAGCAGAAATCCACTTTCTTACTAGAGCAGGATGACTAAACTTGAGCTTCCTAAGCTAGAGAATGAACAGACCCTAAATGTAAAGACTAGGAACCTCATGTACAAAACCTTACTTAGATTCCATTGTAAAATTTAGCATACCCTAAAAAGGCAAAAATTACATACCCACAAAAAAACTGGTTTATAAAACCATATGTGCATCAAGTTCCATACCAAGTTCCTTTATAATTCTGAAATCAATGTAAAACTATGTACGTGTGCACACACTTTTAATTGCTCCCTGTCATCTTCCACCAGTAACCATGTATGGCTTAAAAAACAGCATTTTTGAATATTCATGATCTAATTACCATATAAATTTGGAGGTGTTCCTGAATGATGTCTGTACTTTTAAACCATGGAAGAACACAGAAAATGAAACTTTAGTAAAGGTGAGTTTGAGGTATTACTGATATTTGGCAGAATTTAAGAAATGGCCTGGGGGACTGCCACCCCAACAGATGCACTATGTTACTAAAATAAATCTCAAATAAAAAGTATTTTTTCTTCAATTTTTCAAGGCCACAGTTAATGTAAATATGTTAATCAGTGAATTAGCTACACGGTGACGCAGTGGTAGTGCTGCTGTCTCATAGTAAGGAGTCCTTTGTGGAGTTTGCATTTGGGTCCATGTGGGTTTGCTCTAGTTTCTTATTCTTAAGACATGAAGGTTAGGTGAACTGCCGATGTTAAATCATCCATTGATGTATGTGTGTGTGTGTGTGTGTGTGTGTGTGTGTGTGTGTGTGCGCGCACCCTGCAATGTGTTGGCTCCCTGTTTAGGAGTTGCCTGTGTCCATTGCTTGCTAGAACGGACTGCAGCTATTCCGTGCCCTGGATAAGTGGGTCTAGACGATGGATCAACGAATACAATAGTCTGTCCTGCCCAAAACAACTCTCACTTGCATGCACCAATTCTTAAAACAGGTAAAGAAATTTAGTTCACTGTTTCAGAGTTAGCTTGAGAGAGGGTATTTCAACTTGTATATATTGTCTACAGTATTTTTCTCTTTAACACACCCCAAAGACAATCTGTTAGCAAACAGATCCCCAACAATCAGCAATGAGCAATTGAAACAGTAATATCGTATGCCCAACGCTTATGCCTTTCTGTACAAACACACATCCCACAGTGAGAAAATATTTTAAAAACAAAAACGTGACATCTGTCTCTTTGATGAAGAGAATAAATAACACAAAATAACACTCCAACTTTCAAATCAGTTGTCTGTGTTAACCAGGAAGTACCCAAATGTTTTGTTATGCATACATTTAGTAACTTCTTAAAATTTTGACACAATTAAGATACATAGACAAACAAACTTAAAAGCATAATGTTTTCCATCATTTAAATATCATTAATGGTGCATGTGTCCTCTTTTGTGATGCTGACTGACTAACCCAAATTAGATGTCCTAGGGCCATCCTCTTGAAGTTGTGTGCTGAAGTGCAGCCTACATTACAGAGACCATCACGCCATCTCTGTTCCTTTTCAGGTTCACTGTCACTTTTCAGGAACAACCATGTTTAGAAAATGGATGGATCAATGGATGTGACTGACACGTTATTGAAATGCATAATAAAATGTGATTTTTCTGTTCACTTCATTACATAAGCTACCTGGAGTTGCTAAAACTGCCAGCACCAAAAAGGTCTGTGCCTACTTACATTGGTTGAAACGTTCTGTAATTTTAATCCAATGCTTGTGCCAAGTTTGTATTTCATAAATCCCAACTTTTGTGTAAGAAATGGCTTATGTACATTTCCAAGCATAAGCAAGTTTAATACATTAGGCCCAAGGTGTTTTTACTAAAACTAACCAACCTTATTATGCATTTATTTCCTATTTTATATGCATTTTATCTCTTTGAATTATATTAGCACATTCAGATAGGCTTCTAATATTGGCACATGTAGAAAAACACTGAATGTCTTACTTTCATGTGCTAATCCACAAGAAACATGCCTCCATTCTCCAGTACTATGATATGTGTAATTTTCTGGGCTTAAAGAAGCAATACCACTCCAAGACGAGAGGGGGCACTGTTGCTAACAGTTTCTTTTGCTTCCCCTACAGCCCCGAGAAGAACAACTCCAACCGTAATGCCCAGATCAGGCACCACCTCCTTCCAGTCACAATGCTATAAAAAGGAATGGCCCTAAAAGGTAGCACCTCATTCATGATGAGCAGTCGATAATGAACGAGCTCCATTGTGAGACCCAAGAACTAATAGCAGAGAACTCTGTGTGTGCTGATTTTGTGGTCAGCGTCCTTTTTGTTGTGCCTTTGTGCACCCTTTTGGATTTTTCATCTGGATGATTAAACAAGCCTACCGGATTGGTACCCCTACAATTCTTGCTGCTTCGCTCTAGTTCCCTACTGACAGTCACAGTGCGTATGACTACCTTATCTTGAAATGTCTGTCTTCCTCACCTAAAAACTCTAAGGTACAATGAATTATCACAATTTGCTAAGAGAATAAGACTCAGTCAAAAGAAAAAGAAATGCAAAAAAAATTACCACTTTAAGTACCAGCTCCTTCTAACCTAAGAAATGTATTAAAAGCATTATTAATTTTTAAAAATGTACTTTGGAATGAAAAATATACAAGATTTTTCCAGGAGCAGAGCCCACGGTTAGAGTGAAGTAATTCTAAACCCCACTCACTAATGGTTTTTGGGGTACGATGGATCAACCCTTCTCCTATGCTCCTTCTTCAACCCACCCATACTCTGTAGCTTGAAACAAAATTGGCAAAACCACCAAGTGTAATTTATTGATAGAAATGATGAGACTCTCAATTCAAGTTTAATTAGTTCTGGAAGTTGGGAGATCTAAGCCATCTTAAACATATGTATATTATGTATTATACTAGTTATATATTATATTCCAAACTCCACTTTGATAACTCTAGTTTTGAGACATGGATTTGGTCAAAACCCAAAAGTCATTGTTAGGAATTTCAGATTTTAAAATAACAGAATGCAGAACAGATTACCTCATTTTCAAGAAAATTTAAATGTTTACTGTCCAATAGCCTTAATTTAACTGTTATGTTTCAGCCAGGATTCCTCCCCTAGACAGGGTTCATAGTCTTCTTTCATGTCTTTTGTGTTCATTTTTGTTCCATTTATTTATTTTAGAGTTGCTTTCATTGAATATGTGAATTATTCTGTTTTTGATTTTGCCTGTAAGCTGCATGTGTTATGTTGCATATGTTTTATGGGTGGAGGTGGAGAGTGCAAAAGGCGGAGCCACCTGCCAATCAACACCAGGCACTGCCCTCTGCCCTATAAATCAGGAGAGTCTTCCACACTTCCTAGCAGTTCATTTCAGATGTGTCTGGTAGTGGTCAGTTTGTATATTTTGTATTTGAACTTTATTGTACTTTTTGTGACTTACAGATTACTTGATCTTCTGCTTTTGCCTTTTGATTACGACTTTGGATTCTGTATTGGGAAATTGCTCGCTGAATTGCCTTGTGTTTAAGAAAATTCCATTTTGCCTTTGTGCTCCATGAAGCTTCATAGTGATTGGAATAATTTTTGTGAAGAATACATTTTTATTTTATAAAGATTCAGTGCTTGCCTGTATTACTAGCCAGGGTTTGATGATGACAATCCCCCACTAATGGGTCTTTTTGTAAATGCTTTTGGAAATTACTGGGATTTACGTACTTTAGGACTCCTAGTTCATGACATCGACAGAGTTCATAATGACTAGCATAATCCAAGTAGCTACTGTATTGCTATATGATAGCATGTAAATAATCTTTGTGAAAATATGAATTATATACAAAATTCTAACAGCTTTCATGTTTTGTTTGATATAGGAATTACTATGCTAATTTATAAAAGATATTTAAACTCAAATACAACATTAGATATTCTCAATCAGGAAGCCATTACAGATAATTGAACTATCAGATAAACATTATAAACTTGTCATGTTCTCTCTTACAACAATTAGAGAATTATATTAGAAAAAATTTGATAAGAACAGGACATTCAGCCCAACAAATCTTGCCAATCCTATCCACCAAATTCATCCAAAATAACTTCAAGTCAAGTTCTGAATGTTCCTAGCGTCCTACTGTACACCACACTACTTGATAGTTTATTTCATGTGTTCGTAATTCTCTGTGTAAAGAAAAACTTCCTAACGTCTGCGCAAAATTTACCTTTAACATATTTTCAACTGTGCCCCCATGCTTCTGTTGAAATCATTTTAAAGTAACAGCCTGGATCCACTGTACTAATTCCTTTCATAATTTTAAACACTTCAATCATATCAGCTCTTAATCTCCAAGTCAATTAAAATTTCAGGCACTATGAGCATATTTCAGTGAAGACTTAATTGTATCAATCTTGCTTATCTTATTTTTGATTTGCTTTTCCTATTGTGGAGGACTGTATTGGTAATAGACTGAGCTGGTCAACCAGACTTCCACAACACCAGCAGCAGAAACCAACTGCATCTGTGGAATTACTGGCAGTCCTAAACCAATTAATCTTTCCATCATGTCCTGGTTTCATGATGGTTCTCCTCCTGCTTGGTTTTGCTTTTTGTAGATCATTCTTACTAGATGCTCAGTCCACCTCAGTTGGCTGTTCCAGATCTAGAGCAGCAGTGTTCTACACAGTGGTCCAGCCAGATCATTGAGTTCCTCACTGAGTGGTAAGCCAGCAGCTCAGAGCAGAAGTTTCACTTTGAGCATTTGTACCATACCAGACAGTCAATCATTCTTTTGGTCACCACCACAAAGATCATGATTATGAGTAAGAATAGGGCAATAGAGCAGCTTGATTGATTAATCGAAGGCTTTGCCTGAGGTCTATCAAAGTAAAATGCTGGATTTACTTGATCCAGATCAGTCAACTGATTCTATATAAATGAGCTGAAAAATTGTAAATGGATGTAAAAAGTAAAGTTAAACATCAAGCAGCATGGTTAATATCAAAAATGGAATGTAACACATTGGACGGATTTGATATTTAACATAAACAGCTTTAAAAGTACAATGATTTACCAAGTTTTACTATGTTATAGCTTTGAGCATAGGCAGCATGATTATGTAGTGGAGAGCACTGCTGTATCATACATCTAGTGTCTGGAGTTCAGATTACACATTCAGCTGTTGTCTATGTGGAGCTTGCATGTTCTCATTTTGTTTATGTGACTTTTCCTCTATTATCCAGAAAGATGTTAATTAGCCATTTGTGGGTGTATGTGTGAGTGGGCTTTGTGATTACAGCCTGTCTATAGTTGTTTCCTGTCTTGTCCCCAGTGTACACTGTATGGGCGTCTGAGGATCACCTTCTAGGCTCAAATAAGGTATGCAATACCCCATCGGGGCAAGGGGGGACACCACTGGTAACAATGCCATCTTGTTTCTCTCCTGTAGTTCCAAGAAGCTGCCCATTGAGGGCACCTATGCCCCTCCCACTGTCATAAGAGCCCTGCCTCTTTCTCTCAGGAAAATATAAATCCAAGAGCTCCAGGAACATGTTTTTTTCAGTCAAAGGAACACAGCAGGCCCGCACCTAGGAAATTCTGGGCCCCAGGCAGCTGACAGAGTTAGGGCCCCTTTCGCGTTTCAAATATGTGCGTTTTCTCTTCACTGTTCACATAATAATGAAATAATGCCAAATTATAAGCTTTTGTAAAGTCTAACTCTAAGCGTGCACGGAACAGTAGGCCCTAACTCTTAATACTCACACGACTGCGAGTGCGACTGTCCAGCATTGAATGAATAACTTCCGCGATTCGCGAAGGCAAAAGGTGGAGACTAAACATAAACATTGCTGCACCACCGGCACTCATTCCGACTTGCGTATGTTATCTTGATGACGGACACGGGACAGCCTTTATGAGAATGCCTCTGAAGCTCTCAGTCTTGCATTTTCCCACGGTTCGACGGATGACGGAAATGGAGTTCCAACTCAAAGCAGCTAGATCCGAGATCGTACCCACCGGCGACCGCTGTATGACGTCGACGCGCCCCTTCTTGATAATAAAGGACCTTTTGAGAAAAAAAAAACACTCGAAAAAGGGTGGGCCCCTATCTAGCTCGGGCCCCTGACAAGTGTCATAGTTGTCCCCCCCAGGTGCGGGCTTGAACACAGTCCCAAATGATGGAGCTGCCTGACCTGTTCGAGAGAATAGAATTATTAGAAAAGCAGAAGAGGCTACGAAGGCACATGTTTTGCCTGATTTCTATTGCGCCACCATACACTCACTTTAATTCAGTTTTTTGGACCACAGCAGGAACTTGGGTTGGCACCCCAACTTTCCTATGGGTCTCCTTTGCCTCATTTAGCCCTCTCAATATACACATAAAAATAGCTTACCTTAGGAATTAACCAATTTATAGTTCCATTTAAAGAGAAAATAAAACAAACTATAAATGGAGTTTACATTACAGACAGTTCACTTACCTTTCTTTTTTCTTTACCCATCTCATCCTTTTGTTGTAATTACTGATGTTTTCCTCAGTGATCTGTAAAAAAAACTTTCAATTGACAAAGCCTTTGTTTTACTTGAACAGGTTTTAAGCACACTGACTGGAAAAAGAAACTAAACGTGTCCTGAAATGGCAAAGCTCCTATTCTAGCTTGTGTGTTGTGTCAAAAAAGTTGTCAATTTGTTTTCACTCTCAGAAAAAGCAGTTGACCTTGTGCAGTGAGGCATTGTAACCTGTCAAACATACAAAAGCTTATTAGGTGCACTTCTTCTTAAAAAGGCCCAGGTGGAACAAGGCCTGATTAGGCCACCATTTTTAAAAGAAGCCTTCTTTCAAAGCTTAGCTCACACTTCTGTGTGCTCCATAATGCCTTGAATGTCACCAGAAGCAAGGAAGAGAACCATTAGCATGATATACTGTAGGCCTAGCATGTCATGTGCTGGCATTGCCATGGATTAAGCTGCTCTAAACTGTCCAGACTGTATGGAAGAGAGTTCAGTCTTGTGCAAGACTGACACATCACATTTAACCATCATTTCTGTTACTTTTACAACTGCCGAAACTGCCAGCGAACAAGACAGTGAGGGAAAGCCTCCATGTTACTGGCCTTAGAGCAAGGCTACCCATCAGGTGCCCTCAGCTCATACTTCATACAAGACATGACTCTACAGCAGGACTACTCTAGGCCTCCCAAATCCCATGCTATGGTCACAACTATCAAGAGGAATGAATGGTTGGTCTGCTTTCTCTCTTGACCATAAACTCTATAGAGCACCTTCTTGGTGTCACAACCCAATTTTTCACATTTATGGGTCCTCACTTCTGAGTGGGGAGGAGAACAAGAGTGTTCATTGACCCACTGCACAACACTCTCACAACCCACCATGACCCACTACCATTATAGATAATAGCAGTGGGTTTGAGACCGTGGGCTGTAGAGAATCTTTGGGAAGCCCTTGACTGTAGTTTCCACAGACATTTCCCTTTTACTTGCCAATGGCCAGCAACTTCATTAAACTCTCGTGCAGGAATGGGATATATCGGATAGCTGCAGCTCCAGAGGTACACTGACTCTATGGCCAGAGATATCAAGCAGTGGTGGTTATTAGAGCCCCTCACATAAAATACCGATGGATTGCACAACAACAATGGTGTTGTGCTGTTTCTTTCTTACTGTTCTAAATGCTTATTGTCACTTCAGCAATGAAGGTTGAAATTTTAGCCCAGCAATGAGTGTTGCTTGCCTTTTTTGCATGGGGTACTTGTCATTTTAAGGAGAAGAAGTAGGTACTTTGGTGTTGTTTTGTGTGCAACAGACCACCCTAAAGCTGCTTCCACAACCACACAAAGCCCACAGCACTCAAATGCAAAATGTCATATATTCCTTCACTTACATTTTGACTTGAAAAAAGTGTTGGGATCCCTAAAACCCTCTGCTAACAAAGGGGATCCCCATTATGCAAATCAGTTTACTTGATGCAATTTTTCACTTAGAAAAACAGTGCAGAAACTGAAGCAGCAGTTCTAAAAAATAGCTTCAAAAATACGCAGCAATCAACACAAACTTAAAAAAAATGAATTCTTTTTGCGAGAATGCTACCTCCCAGGCAACAGTCAGTCAGTCATTTTCAAACCCGCTTAGTCCTGAATAGTGTTATGAGGGTCTACCAGATCCCATTCAAGCCATCAAAGAGTGCAACGCTGGAACAAACCCCGGACAGGGTGCTAGTCTATCGCAGGGTGAACACACACACACACACGCACCAACCACACGCCAATTTAGGATCACCAATTCGCCTAATCTGCATCTCATGCAAACTCCATACAGGCATGACCCCTATTCTCCCAGGTAACACTGACGTGCAAAGTCCTAATGCGATCAGCGTGTATGCGTAGTAGTTAGTCTCATGCAAAGCTTTAAATTCAAATGTGTTTTTTTGAGTTAATGCAAATTAATATTGGTGTTTAATAGTCTGAGGAGCTGGTCATGGACTTCAGAAGGTAAAAGGCAGACCACATTGCCATCTACATCAGAGGGGATGCTGTTGAAAGGATTAGCAGCTCTAAATTTTTTAGAGTGACCATAACTGACAAACAGGAGTAGAGACAACACATTTCAGTTCTTTGGAAAAAGGCTCACCAGCACCTCTACTTCTTCAGAAGTCTGAGGAGAACACCAGCATTTCTCCATTTGTTCTTATGGACCTATACAGGTGCACAGTGGTTGCATCAAGTCCTGGTATGGTACCTGCATAGCTCAAGATAGTAAAGCACTGCACAGGGTGGAGAAGGTGGTACAGAACATAACCGACACCCAACTGCCTTGTTTTCAGGACCCATACAGCAGTTAAAAAACTGCTAAAACTAATTATTTTAACATGGCTTTCTTATAGCTTCATTTTAGTTTAACCCTGATATTCTGTATATGCATTTAATTATCTTTTTTTTTTCATGGCTCTGAAATCCATACCAACCCCTACTTTCTCTGCTGTTCTTTGTGCCACCACCACCTGTTCAAAGCACATGCAGTCCCTACATTGATGGATTGAAGGCCAAAGGTCCACATGGCCGTCATCATCAAATTCTTCCATGTGAAGCCTGGAAACCATGAGGACTGATTGAGATCAATTATGTTAGGTAGAATGCCCAGTGGGGGCTGGGTGGTCTCATGGCCTGGAACCCCTGCAGATTTTGTTTCTTTTCTCCAGCCATTTTTTCTGTCCTCTCTGGCCATCGGACCTTACTTTTATTCTATGCTAATTAGTATTACCTAATTTTATTCTTATATGTTGTCTTTTTCTTTTTCTTTCTTCATCCTGTAAAGCACTTTGAGCTACATCATTTATATGAAAATGTGCAATATAAATATAAATAAATGTTGTAGCTGCCTTAGAAAAGAAAACAGGATAACTTTAAGCCTGAGCCATCCTGCACAGTCAAGTTTTATATTCCTACCTTCTGCCAAACAGTACAGGACCACTAACCCTAGCACTAGTAAACTGTATTTATGGATTGATTGGTTAATTGCATTTTTGTCAGCTGTGCTAAAGAGACATGAACATAAGAACTCCAATGTACCATATACATATGACAATAAACTTTGCTTCACTTCACTTTTTACTCCAAACAACCCCCAATGGGACTTTTAAAGACAACATGTTTCCATGCTGTAACAGTAAAATATGGCTAAAAAAAACTAACAAGGATGACTCTATGAATCTATAATGGCTTCAATCCATTTGCCTCCTCCCTGTAAACTCCTGAAAACTCATGTTTATTAAACGTGTTAGCTTGCCATCCATGCAGTGTTACCAGATGTCCCATATATCCCTTGCAGTTATGTATTTCTTGCCCAAGATTGGTGCCCTGATTTATTTTTTAAAAAACCTCATTTGTCCAGGATTTCAAACGTGACTCATTTTTTAGTTCATCGTCGCAGCAGTATGCAAGTTGTTGCAGAAAGAGTACTTTGTAGCAAACATCCTTCAACAAATTAAAATCACCAGCTATATCAACTCTATTCAAAACAGGCAACATCAGACCAATCAGATATTTTGTATTTATGAGGCAAAGATTATGAACTGGGAACTACACAAGCGCAATATCACAACGCTTAGTTTGGAGATGGCTTGTTTTAGCCACATGCTTAATCAGTCAATATGACTATACATTTGTTCTTGTTTAACAAAGAATTTTAGAAAAAGATGTACGAGGTATTTGGTTTGAAGAAGAGCAAATTAATGCCAAATGTATTCTATTTCTCAAGAAGGACACAGACATATTACTCAGCATATCAATACCAAAACACATAAAGATGCTGAATAGATTAAGTGTGCTAGGTAGGCCAGGACTTGAAGTAGGAGCAATTTGCACAAGTGAATGGCCGTTGGCGTATTGTTCAGCAGCATACATAAAATACGATCTGGGTGGGTGTGTAGAGCTTTCTAATTTGATTGAATTATTGTATGTGCAAGCAATGTCAAGATAATTGTAAATAGCATGTATCAAAGCAATATGCCCCTAGCAAGTGTATAAGGTGTTGTTTAAAGTATACAAGTAATACAGTACTTTATCATATGAGTGGTTCTGAAGGCTCTGTTTGTTTGATTTTATTCTTTAGAGTTGTTGTTCATATGAGCAGTGTAAACGTGTTTGTAGACAGCATTTTTTCACTTAAGAAATATAGCAAAAGTTAGACCTCTTATAATATTGCAAGATGCTGAAAAATTAGTTCACACTTTTGTTTTCAGTCGGCTAGATTACTGTAATGCACTCCTCTCAGGACCACCCAAAAAAGACATCAATTGATTGCAACTAGTGCAGAATGCAGCTCCTAGAATCTTAACTCGGAAACGAAAATCCGAGCACATCACCCCAGTTTTGATGTCACTACACTGGTTACCTGTGTCATTTGGAATTGACCTTAAAATACTGCTTATGGTTTACAAAGCCTTAAATAATCTCACTCCATCTTATATTTCAGAATGTCTTACACCTTACACTCCAAATCATAACCTTAGATCCTCAAATGAGTGTCTGCTTAGAATTCCAAGAGCTAAACTTAAAAGAAGTGGTGAGGTGGCCTTCTGCTTTGCCAATAGGAATTCACCAGGCTAATACAGTGGAGCACTTTAAAACACTGCTGAAAACACAATACTTTAACATGGCTTTCTCATAGCTTCATCTTAGTTAAATCCTGATGCTCTGTATATTCAATTAATTATCATTATCATTCATGGTGGCTCCAAAATCCATACTAACCCTTACTTTCTCTTCTGTTCTTTTTCCGGTTTTCTGTGGTGCCAATCTGCACCATCACCATCTAATCAAAGCGCCGTGATGTCCTTACATTGATGGATTAAAGGCCAGAAGTCCACATGACCACCATCATCAAATTCTTCCAGGAGAACCCTAAATACAATGAGGACTGATTGAGGTAATTTATGTTAGTTAGAATGCCTATAGGGGGCTGGGTGGTCTCGTGGCCTGGAAACCCTGCAGATTTTATTTTTTTCTCCAGCCGTCTGGGTTTTTTTTTTTTTTTTCTGTCCTCCCTGGCCATCGGACCTTACTTTTATTCTATGTTAATTAGTGTTCCCTAATTTTAATTATTTATTGTGCCATATAAATAAATGTTGTTGTTGTTGTTGTAGACAGCATTGTAAAACCATGATACCCCATTTACCTGCTCCCTAATAAACCCCCGCTTCCCCAGAGGGGCCTTCCCATATTCTTTGAGGGAGAATCTAGTCACCCTACATCTGTGAGATGTATAATATGCCAATTATATTAGAAATGGATGTATATAAAGTTATCAAATATCAAAATAAATAAACATAAGGCAGCTGTGTAAAGAGAACAAGTCTTACAGTTAATTTTTCTGACTAGTGTCCAGTACAATGCTATGCTAATTCAGAGGTGAGGCTGAAGACCGCCTTTGCCCCGATGAGTAAACAAGATGGCTACACACTAAAGTTCATCTCTTTGAGGTGGCTGTCAATGAAACTTCACATAGAAACATTCAGATCTCTGATTTTGAGAGACTTATCCAGCCGTGTTCTGTTCAACTACAAAACCACCCAAGATTGGCTGGGGATGTGCAAGGGGGCAGGGGCTGGCTCTACTGTTTAGGTGCACTAGGTGGGTGCGTAGGGTCGCAAAGTTTGGAGGGTGGCATTTTTTTTAAACAATACAGACTTGCAAACACAGACTCAATAGAACTGGATGTTAGCTTGTTTAATCATGAGCAGGGTGATAAGGAGCTGGAGTCCATCCCAGGAAGCATGGGGTTCAAGGCAGGAACAATCCCTGAATAGGGAGCCAGCTCATTGCAGGATGAACACACATATGCATACGATAGTATTGTTTTATATTGTGATATTTAATCTTAAGTGATGACATACACAAGCCACCACTATTTTCGGGACTCTTCCAAATCCTAGGAAGGGGTTGGGGGGCAAAAATCATAGGCTGCAGAAATTATAATAATAACAATCCTCAAATCTGCATTGTGTAGGAAACACAGCTGTGGCAAAATAAAATTACACCATCAAAACAGCAACAGGACAGCAGCTCTTGAATACATTACTGAAGGCTGATATAATTCAAATGAACTTATAATCATCTCCCAAATGGGCTTACATAAAAACTTGCGTTAAAACTTGGCAAATATTGTTCTCTGCTGTTCACCACCATTTATGACATTCACTCTTAGCACACTGGAACAACTCTCTGAAGTCATGCCTTGATTGGAAGATTACATTGCATTATTTGCATACATTAGTGGGGATGAGTTAAATAAGAATCATGGGTAAATGTTTAAGACTAATTATTATACTTCAGTTTATTTGAATTTTGTCAGATAGAGAGATTAGCTTGTCAATTTATTTCAGTAACCTACATGACCTACGTAAATGAAACGTTTATGTTTTCGAAGTTAACTTTGTAAGGTTTTACAAAAACTTGTTACCATCATCTTAAGATACCTGGAAGGTTGGTGGTTTAAATAGACATTTACATTACAACCATACGGTTACAGTAATTTATATATAAATGACATAACTTTTAAGTTCATAAAGAACCTTAAAAATGCAAAAAGATAAATAAAACCTGCTAATACGGCCCGATTGGCACGTGTTTTTTGAAATGACACCTCTCAAGCACAAATATTTTTCAGAGATTGTTTTGAAAACAAACTTTGCTGTAAGAAATTGAACATCCCCGTTGACATTTTCAAATTGTAAATTCACTTTTTGGTATCCACATCCTCCATATTTTGCTCTCCTCAGTCCTGTCTCCTCTCTTGTGTTTCCAGGTTTCTATGTATGGCTCTGGCAGTAATGATTCCACTCAAAGCAAAGTGGTTGGTAGGGTGCCATTTACAGCTTCACCAAGGGCAGCAAAAATACTAGTGGGGCTGGTATATTAAAATAGCAAAGCAGCAGAGGCCCTGTTGATGTGATATTCTGTGAACCTTAACTGCAGCTGGATATCATGCCCATGAAAATTGCTCTCTGCCTTACATTGACTTAATTTCTTGATAATACAGGAATTTATTTATAATAAATACAGGAATTAAATGGTCTTCAAAATGACATTGCAGTAATATGATTTTTATTTTTATTTTTCAAATTCTGCTTTCTAGGAATGACACTAAATGCAAACTTTTTTTGTCAATGGAGAAATGACAGGCAACAATCTTTTTATGATAATGTGGTGCAAATTTAAACATACTGGAGTTTTTCCTCCTAGCTTTATTTTTTACTTCCTTTCACCATCACTTTTTTATGAAACATAAATTTCAATAGTATTTGTGGAAAAATAAAAGATTACAAAAAAGTTACCATTCAGTTCATTTGGAGGTTTCATTTAAGACCAGTCAGTTTAGTGCTGAACAATGAACAATCTCAGACGTTACTCACGACTTCACACCCGTTAGCTAACAGTACATCTTCTTCTTCTTCTTTTGGCTGCTCCCGTTAGGGGTTGCCTCAGAGGATCATCTTCTTCCATATCTTCCTGTCCACTACATCTTGCTCTGTCACACCCATTACCTGCATGTCCTCTCTCACCACATCCATAAACCTTCACTTAAGCCTCCCTATTTTCCTCTTGTCTGGCAGATCTATCTTTAACATCCTTTTCCCAATATATTAACATATAGTTATTTTTCTTCAGTCAGAAGTGATCATCAATTTTCTTGGACCAATGTGTGTGTGTTTTTTTTTTCCAGAACATGGATGCCAACTCCAGTTTGCTTTCAGGGGTAAAGTTCATGTTCAGTTTTGCACTGAGAGCCATTTCTAATTTGTTTGGATTTTACCTGCATCCATTCATTTATGCATTTAATTCATTCAATTTTTCCACTGAAGAGTTGTCACAAGATGGAAGCAATCCTTGCAGCTGTCATGCATGCACGTCGGAGGATCTCCTCAAGGGCTTGATCGAGGTACAGCATGTGATAATCCGCTAGGGCGAGAGGGAGCACTGTCACTAACATTCTCTTTGCCTTCTCTCTCCGCAACACTGAAAAACCGCTCAGTGAGGCCACTTAGCCCCGCCCCTTCCCGTTCATGCATTATAAGAAGTCCAGCTGCCCAGAAAGAGATGTAATTTCCACTAAGAATGACCCGCCAGGTGGAGCTCCAGTGAATGACCCTTATTTTGACCCTAAATTGGGGAAAACCTATTTTAAAAATGGAAAGAAGAATGGATGAATAGTTGGATGGAATTCATATTTGTTTGCAAAACTGGTGAACCTGGAAAATATTAAAGCTGGCAATGCGCGGTCTAAACACAGGGGTGAGACTAAGTTCTGAACCCAGAGCTGTGAGGCAGTAAAAATTACTGCTGTGCCACCATACTGCCTACAACAACAGAGAAATCTGCATACACGCTCCACTTAATGCCTCTCTGCCAGGAAACAATGGCTGCCCGCTTTCTCAGCATGTGATCTGATTGCGGTATGCACATTTTTTGAAGTCCCAAGTGCAGAAGTCTCGGCAAAATCATAAATCAAACCTGTCACAAGAACAAGAAGGAGACATTCTCCGCTGCAGCACATTGCTTATCCTTTGACACGGAGCTCTCCTGAGACAATTATTTCTGGATCACAGCACATGTGACACAAAAGCTGCCTCCATTTTCACCTGATTTCTTCACCACCTGTGCTTTGACTAGCATAATTAGGACACACATACGCCCTGGTTACTTGTCCATGTCCCTGTCATTACCGCACTATGCTGTAGGATTGTGGGGAGGAGGGGAGTGGAGTGTTGGTGCACGCATCAGCAAATGCCAAGGAATTTCAGACACATGGAGATGCTACGGATGTGCGAAAAGATTATATCCAATGTCACGCCAAAGAATTTGCTGTTTTTAGCCTGCTCTGCCATTCATTGGAACTGTATAAATTAAAAAAAGAAGTGACAATCACACAATTACTCAGAATATTTGGATTACCTTGGAATGACTAGGCCACTACATTACGTCAAACTCGGCTTCCACAATGTGTTTTTAATCCACCTGTATTGATTTGGGGACGGCAAACAGAAAATGGAGACAGGTGTGAACCATGATTCTGTTTCTTAGTGAATCTTGCAATATTTGTTAGTTTGGCACCATCTGCCCAATCTGCACTGAAGTGGCTGAGGTTGGGAGACAGGCCAAGCGTTCTGCTGCCTACATTATATAAGCTGTCTCCTGAGCCAAACCTGGATGCGTCTTTCTTAATCCTGTTTAAGGCACCCACGCTTAAGTTCGGCTTCCATTTAGTCAGCATGATCACATTCAGAAATTATTAAAATAGCAGGCTTTACTGTTTGCTGCACATAAAAAAGTCAGCAGTTCTGTTTTGCCTTGTCAGGGATGAAGGCAACTCACAGTTTGGTAATGTATGAAAACAGCCAGCCACGTTTGGTGTAAATGACTTAGATCAGCTGCCTGTGGACCAGTACTGACAACAGCACGGTCAGACAATAATTTTGCCTAATAGGGTCATTATTGTCATATATAAAGAATACAATGAAATTCTATACTTGCATGCTCTAATACATGCAATGTGTCGCCACTATCCAGTGTCTTCCTTACCTGAAAAATCTCAGAACACATTTGTCATTGCAGAACAGCTATAAATTATATACCAATGTAGTAGTGCAATCTATTACTTCTGCTTCTTCAATAATGGCATTAATGGGAAAAGGCTGGTTGCTTAGCCACCCTAAAATGCACAGAAGTACAAAATTGGGCTCATTTCAAATGTCTGAACAAAATGAAAGTGGCTTCCGTTTCACTACTGCACTCCTAAATTCTTCCATTTTCTAACCCACTTATGCTGCTGGGTCTATGTGCCTTTAAAGTTCTTACGCAGGAGACAATTGTTCAGATTTTCTTTGAGTATTAGCAGGTTTTTATGTTAGCTAAGCCTATAGTGTCCGACTACTTCTGCCTTGCATTAAAAATCATTTCTTAATTTGGCTTCTGTATTCACTATTTCTGAACTTAGAACAGGGATTTAAAACTGGGTTGCCAAGTTTAGCTGCCTGTTGACTCTCTGGTGAGTTTCATTACCGATCCACTTTTTAACAAGAGGGCTTTTGGTGCCTTTAATTAAGATGCTATCTTAAATAAGACATTCATAGGACAATTCCCTGAATTTATTTTACACCTCCAACTTCAACTGGTATGGACAGCGATGTGTCTACTTCTGACCATCAGTATAGACTTTCCGTAACTGATGAAGACCAAGTTAGGAGACAACTGAGGAGACAACACAAAGAAATAGGAATAGATGGAATTAGTCTTCAAGTACTTATGGCCTGGGCTGATCAGCTTTGTGATTTCCTCTGTTACTTGTTTGGTCTGTCACTGAGACTCCAGAAAGTGCCACTGCTATGGAAAACATCCTTCATTGTTTATCTTATCAAAAAAAATGGGTGTCTCTTCACCTAATGACTACAACCAGTGGCCCTCACATCCCACATCGTGAAGACCTTCAAGAGGCTGGTCTTGGATTATATACAGACCTTTTGTAAAAGACCACCTGGATCCACTGCAGTTTGCCTATCAGACAAAGACTAGAGTAGAGGATACAATTATTTGTCTGCTTCATAAGGCATATTCTTACCTAGACCAAAATAACAGCACTGTGAGGATTATATTTTTTGATTTCTCCAGGTCATTCACCACCACTGTTAAGGAGTAATCTCAAAGATATGTAGGTGGATGAGCCTATGGTGTCCTCAATAATGGATTGTCTGTCCAGCACATTGCATTTTGTGAGGCTCACGAACTGTTTCTCCAAAATGGATGTGAGCAACACTGCAGCACCACAAGAAAAAGTTCTGTCTCCTGTACTGTACATATCGAAGTAGAAATATAATACCAGGTCATGTCACTCGCAGAAATTCTCTAAATATTGTACTAATGGTATGTATTGACAAGGGGAATGAAGCAGAGTATAGGAGTCAGGTGGAGAATGTTGAGGATTGTCTAAGAAAGAAAGTGGTTATTGACTTTCACAGCACCAAAGAGCCTCTATTCTATGTCCAGTCACTATTCAGTTTGTGAAGGTAGATGTGGTGCATTGATACAAGTACCTGGGAGAACACATCAGTGCCAGGCTGGACTGGTCTCATAACATGTGTAAATTATACATACTGTATAAAAACTATATAAGAAAAGAAAGAGCAGACTCTTTTTATTTTAAGAGACTGCATTCCTTTAATATGGATATTGGTGTCCTTCACATGATTTGGAACTCTAATGACCAGTGCAATTTGCTATGCTGTGGTGTGCTGGGCTGGAAACACGCTTCAAGAGAGGCCAACTGAATCCACAAGCTGATTAAGAAGGTAGACTCAGTTATGGGATGCACTCTGAACCCACTGGAGGTAGTAGCAAAGGAGAAAGAATGAAAACAAAACTAAGTGCCATTATGAGCAATACTGCACATCTCCTCTCTAACACACTAATACTGAGGACATTCACGCAATGGATTATTCAACAGAAGCATGTCAAGAAACGCTACTGGGATCCATCATACCTACAGCAATATGTCTTAGTTTTGCTTGTTTGTTTTGTTAATTTCTTTTAATAAATTCAATAAAATGTTGATATATATATATATATATACAGTTAGGTCCATAAATATTTGGACAGAGACAACTAAAATGGTTTAGTTGCCTCACATTTTTATGCAATTGTTATGTTCACCCCACTGAATTAAAGTTGAAAGTCTGCACTTCAACTGCATCTGAGTTGTTTCATTTAAAATTCATTGTGGTAATGTACAGAGCCAAAATTAGAAAAAAGTTATCTCTGTCCAAATATTTATGGATCTAACTGTGTGTATATATATATATATATATATATATATATATATATATATATATATATATATATATATATATATATATATATATATATATATATACTAGGGGGCTTACCCCTTGCTTGCCAACCCCCCTTGCCTGCGCTACATGCCAGCCACTTCGCATCTCTGCCTTTCGCGTTGTGAAGAGGGGGGCTGAACGCACCCCAAGGAGATGCGGTTGCTCCTCTGAAACCCCCTCTTAAACGCTGGTACAATGGGAAACAAATACAGTTTTTTTTTTTTACCTCCTCTTTGCTCGATCAGCTGCTGGGTTGCTGGTGCTTCTGTGCCATGTGATCTGCATCTTGCGTGGCGCTTGAAACATTTAAAAGCCTGTACAGCAGCTGTCTTTGTCATCTACTCTTTGTCTTTTATTTCCGGCCCCGGGCATGGTTAAATCTTTTGGCACAAAGTCTCGTCTCGCGGGACATGAGTTCTTGATATTTTTTAGTTTAGAAATTAAAAAATGAATAAGAATCTGAAAATCTAAAAACATCACATTAACATTCAATAAATTCTGAAAAGAATGATCAATCAATCAATCAATCCTCTTCATCCCTTGTGGGACATAAGGTTTCAATGAGCTCCCTCCATCGCCTGCGGTCCTTTGCAGCATGTTGTGCTTCTCCCCATGACAGGTTCATCTTTTGAAGCTCTTGTACCACCATTCTACGCCAGGTGTTTTTGGGTCTTCCAGTTTTTCTTTTTCCAGGTGGTGTCCATCTTAAGGCAACTCTTGGGATGCGGTTTTTCTCCATCCTTAACACATGTCCAAGCCATCTTAAGTGTCTTAATGTAATGTCCTTGGTGATGCATTGACTGTTTGTTATCTTGTATAAAAATTGTTGGTTTGATATTTTGTTGGGCCAAAAGATCTGGCAGATTCATCTGAGACATCTGTTGTGGAAGACCTCAAGTCTCCTCATGTCTGTACTGACCACACGCCAACACTCTGAACCATACAGGAGGACAGACTTTACGTTGCTGTTGTACAGGAGCATCTTTGTTTTTAGGCTATATTGTTTAGACCTCCAGATGGAACGGAGTTGGGAAAAGGTGCCCTGAGCCTTTCCCAGCCTTGCTCTAATGTCTTTATGGACAGCGCTGTCCTTGCTGATAAGGCTGCCAAGGTAGGTAAAGTCCTCCACAAACTCGAGTGGTGCTCCATTTACCTGGATGGGTTCTGTGGGGAAGGAGTTTAAGCACATCACTTGGGTTTTGGAGGTGTTGCTGTTAAGTCCGGCCTGTCTGGCATATTTATGAAACCTGTCAGTTTTCGATTGCATGTTGGAGTGGTTTGTTGAAAGGAGAGCAACATCGTCTGCAAAGTCCAGGTCTTCCAGTTGAGAGGACAGGGTCCATTGGATGCCTCTGGGTTTGTCTGCTATTGTATTGGTTGTGATCCAGTCTATTGCAAGTAGGAAGAGGATGGGAGAAATGGTGCACCCTTGTCTCACTCCGGACTGTACAGGGAACCATTCAGTGAGAGTCTTGCCCATAAGGACACTACACTCAAATTTTTCATAGAAGATTTTTATGATTGTAATTATCTTGTTTGGGATTCCGTAGTACTGGAGTATCTTCCAAAGAGTGTTACGATGGACACTATCAAATGCTTTCTTGAAATCAGCAAAGTTGATGTACAGGGGTGTGTTCCATTCTAAGCACTGCTCTAGGATGTTTCGCAGTGCAAAGATCTGGTCTATACATCCTCTTCTTTTCCTAAAGCCTGCTTGTTCTTGTCTTAGCTTAGAGGCAATAGCTGGCTCCATTCTGTTAAGGAGGACTCTGCAGAACACTTTGCTTGGGATGGACAGAAGGCTGATTCCTCTCCAGTTGTCACAGTTTTTGTGTTTTTAGACCAGTCTTCAGGGATGGTATCACTGTTCCAGATGTTTTGGAAGAGATCGGTAAGGACTTTAGTTGATGTTAAAATATCGGCCTTCAGCATTTCTGCATGGATTGCATCCAGGCCACATGCCTTGCCACTCTTTAGAGATAGAATGGCAGTTTTAACCTCAGAAAGGACAGGGGGATTGATGTTGATATCCAGGATGTAGTCTGTTGTTGTGATGTTGGCAGGTTGTTCTGGCTCAGGGTGATTGAGCACTTCCTGGAAATGCTGTACCCATCTGGCTGCTTGCTCTCGCTCTGATGAGCAAATATTACCGTTCTTATCCCTAATGTGGGTACTTTGGTTTGTGTGATTTCCACAGAGACGTTTGGTAATCCTATATACAGACCCCAGATTCCCCAAGGCTGCGGCCTTCTCTGCTTCCTTTGCCAGGCTTTCTATAAAGGTCCTCTTATCTCTCCGTGCACTCCTCTTCAGTTCTTTGTCCTTGTTTTTATAGGACAGCTTGGCTTTTTCAATGAGTCGTTGGGACTTAAGACTCAATAGCTTTGCTTTTATCTGTTTTCTCTCCTCAATTTTCTGCCACGTCTTAGCGGATATCCATTCTTTGACTCCTCTCTGTTTATAGCCTAAGACTTTTTCTGCTGTTTCAAAGTATATGTTTTCAATGATGTTCCATTTGTGATTTACAGAGGGCTCTTCTGTTGCAAGGGTAGCATCTAATGTGCTAAAATGGTTCCTCAGTTCCAACACGAATTCCTTATTTTCCTTTGGATAATGGAGCTTTATAATATCTAACACCTTCTGCCGTTGGCCTTGTGGTGTCGACCTCTTCAGCTTGAGCTTGATGGTGGCAACGAGCAGGTAGTGATCACTGTAGGCATCTGCACCTCGATATGCTCTAACGTCTTGTAATGACCTGCGCCACTTTCCATTGATTATAATGTGGTCAATCTGGTTGGTAGTTCTTCCATCAGGTGACTTCCATGTGAGCTTATGGATGTTCTTGTTTGGAAAAATAGTTCCACCGATAACAAGGTTGTTGTTCATACGGAAATCAACAAGGCGTTCGCCATTGTTGTTTCTAGTGCCATGCCCATGTTTCCCCATTGCCCTCTCATAGTTGGAATTGTCGGTTCCCACTTTGGCATTCATGTCGCCAGTTATCAAGAGTATGTCGTGTTGGGGTACCTTAGAGACTACCATTTGGAGCTGTTCATACCAGTCCTCTTTGGCCTCCTCCTCCGCCTCATTTGTAGGTGTGTAGCACTGCAAGATGGTGAATTTGCAGAACTTGGAGTTGAGGCGCACTCTGATCAGCCTTTCACTTACTGGTTCCCACTCCAGCAGGGTTTTAGCTTTCTTTTTGGAGATTATGATGGCTACTCCATGTGTATGGGCGCTTTCATGGCCTGAGTGGAGAATGATGGATCCATCTTGTAGAGCTTGGCATTTGGAGCCCTTCCAGTGACTTTCATTAATCCCCAGGATATCCAGGTGGTATCTCTTAATTTCATTGAGGACTTGTGCTGTCTTGGAGGTCTCGAACATGGTTCGGACATTCCATGTTCCCAGGTGGATCTTGGTCTTTGGCCTAAGCAGTCCCCCCATTGCACCCCAGACAGCATAGCTCTTAGGGTTATTTATTTTAGCCTATGTTCAGCACTTTGGTCAGCGGCTGTTGTATGTAAAGTGCTTTATAAATAAAGTTGACTTGACTTGACTTGACTTAGGGTCTCTGAAGCACGCAAGCCTCTCCACCACGACAAGGTTACAGCACAAGGAGAAGGAAAAGAATGATACCAAACATATATATGTACTATTTAAAATAAGCCCGTTTTAAAGCGTGACAAAAAACGTGACAATAAAACGTGACATAAAATCGTTGCACAAAATCATTGCACTTTTAGGCTTACGATTGTATATATACAGTATATATATACAGTATACAGTATATATATACATATATATATATATATATACATATATATATATATATATATATATATATATATATATATATATATATATATATATATATACAGTGGAACCTCGGTTCACAAATGTCTCTGAACATGTACAAATCGGGTTACAACCAAAAAGTTCACCAAACTTTTGCATCTGTTCATGACCACACACTCTGTATACAAACAAGCCAGTTTCCCTTTCGGTTTCAGAGAGAGAGAGAGAGCGCGAGAGAGCGAGCGAGCGAGAGAGAGAGAGAGAGACTGACAGACAACAGACAGACAGACACATACACGCGTGAGAGAGGGAGACACACACACACACGCACGCCCGAGAGAGAGACACACGCGCGAGAGAGAGACACACACACACATACACACGCACTCGAGAGAGAGAGAGACAAAGAGGGCTGGCTGCATAAGGTCGAGAAGGAAGTTAAAGAATGCACTGGGCTTGTTTTTAAAGTGACTGATTTGAGCATTGTTTTAACCTCGTTGTATTTAATGAAGACTTTTTTCTATCGGATGTTAACCTCCACTTCCGGTTCACAGCGTGCATTGTTGCAATGTTACTTTTCTTGGTTGTTTATTAAATTACGGATTTTTCAAATGTTCATTTTTTGCCCTGTGCTTAAAACTCATTAAAAAAAAGTGTTTTTAGCGAGCGGTTCGTAGCGCTAAAGAGCGAACTCTTGCAATGTTAGTTTTGTCTGTTGTTCAAGGTTTTCTCAGTGTTATTCAATGTTTTTACATTTAGTTTACTATTACGCTGTGCATTCTATGGTGTAATTAACTATATTTGTGCTTAAAAATCTTTAAAAAAAATATATTTACAGTTTGTACGGTCTGGAACGGATTAATTGTATTTACATACAATCCTATGGGGGAAATTACTTCGGGTCACAACCAAATTTGGAACGAATTGCGGTCATGACCCGAGGTTACACTGTATATATATATATATATATATATATATATATATATATATATATATATATACTGTATGTGTATATATATATATATATATATATATATATATATATATATATATATATATATATATATATATATATATATATACTGTATGTGTATATATATATATATATATTTATCTTTAGCCACATCAGAAGTTTTCATATTTTTTGTTTGTCTTGTGCTTTCAAGAAAGGTTGTTGTTGTTGTGTGTATTTCTTGAGCTTCTGCACCTATCTATCTTTCTAATATAACCATACAATTGAAAGAGGGTGTACTTACTTTTTCAAATGGCTGTATATAACATAACATAAGACAACATTCTCTCACCCACTTATTATCCAATTCAGGGTCATGGGGGGGCTGGGAAAAATCTGTAAACTCACACCATCATGTGACCCCAGTGACCTTTAAAGTCACTCTTTCTGTGACCCCTAATGTTGCTGCTGGCAACTGCATAGTAACGGATAACTACACCAAATGGTGATTCCTGTGCCAAAACATTTGTGATCTGTATCTTTATTAAATTTTTATGGGATTTTATGGATGGATTTATAAACTCTAAGCAGTGGTTTAAGGGTTTTCAGATCTCATGGATTACAATTTTTTCATTAGTTTTCATTTCTAGTGTAAACTGAGAAAGTTCAGGATGTTTCCTATGACATCATTGTTTTAGGATATTTGTCATAGCATCATGGAAGAACACAAATAAATAAAAAACACTTTACAATGACCACAAATTCAAAAACAAATATTGGGAATGAATCAAATAATCTCAGGAATGTATAATGAAAAGAAACACCTGTGCAAAGATAAAAAAAGAACAGCATAAAAGAACCGATCATGAAAGAGAATTTTTAAGCCTACGTACTCAGTTTAGAAAAGAGAAGGTAATTTTAGAAAGGATTTCAAATGCAAGGTAGAATTATGGGGGATTCAGCACATAGCAGGGGTAAACATGTGCTGTGACCTTTAAGGAATGAAGTTGGACATATCTGACTTTGATGCTCAAGGGGTGTAAAGAAATGGTGCCTCCTGGTGGCCCTGGCTGTCCTTATATCTCTCCAGAAAATCCCTCTATTGGGCCAAATCATTTACATTTCAGTAAATTAAACGTAAGCTGACACTTTCCTTTTTTCAGAGGCTCTTGCAGATCACAATCAGGAAAATATCAGAAAACCACACAACATGTAAGATACACTGCCAACAGTACATCTAAGCAATCCTGCCACATCATAGAATCGTATGTGGGTTAGTCGAACTGGTGACACAAACTTCTCCCTGCATGGACCAGCATGTGCTCATTTGTGGAAGAGTATGTTGTGCTGCATGGGTGCCCCTCTAGGGTTTGTTCTTCCACCCAGTTCTGGCTATCTAAACCCTTGAAATGCATAAAAAGATTGAAATGTGAGTGGATAAAGGGTAACTAGTGGACTACAAGGTAATGCCTTGAAATGGACTGACAGTCTGTCAATGGAGAAATCTCACCACGTGTTTGAGACTGCTGAGATTGGCTCCAGCATGCACAAGCCTGAACTTAACTAAATGGGTTCAAGAATAAATTAAAAATAATGATAAAAATAATAATAATAATAGGGCGGCACAGTGGCGCAGTGGGTAGCGCTGCTGTCTCGCAGTTAGGAGACCCGGGTTCACTTCCCGAGTCCTCCCTGTGTGGAGTTTGCATGTTCTCCCCGTGTCAGCGTGGGTTTCCTCCTGGTACTTCAGTTTCCTCCCACAGTCCAAAGACATGCAGGTTAGGTGCATTGGTGATTCTAAATTGTCCCTAGTGTGTGCTTGGTGTGTGGGTGTGTTTGTGTGGCGCCCTGCCCAGGGTTTGTTTCCTGCCTTGTGCCCTGTGTTGGCTGGGATTGGCTCCAGCAGACTCCCGTGACCCTGTAGTTAGGATATAACGGGTTGGATAATGGATGGATGGATAATAATAATAATTAATTAATTAACAAAACGTAAAACTAAAAGAGAATGGCTGAGGGTGTAAAATGATACAAAAAATAAGAACTAAATTCATCACCTTTAGTAGGCTTAAGCACAAAAATGGCACAAAATGCTCTCGGTCACGAACAGTAATCTGCCAAGCACGTCCCCTAGTGCTTGTCGACAAGTGTCCCTGCTGACTTCTTTAAGGAATAGGATGACTATAACTTGTCTAGCGTATGGAGAGTCACATCCCTGCCGTCCAAAAAAAAAGCAAACTGTCCTCTTTAATAAGCTTGAAGATGTATTTAAAGGGTAGCCTTCAGGTTTCGCATTCTCTTGTCTTTTGTGAGCTGTGTCTCAGGCATATGTGTAATTCATAGACATCACAACTACTGGTTTTCCACAGGTCAAGCCACTTAAACTGAAGACTACGTACAGATCTTTGCTTTTATTGCGGCCCCTAACAGCTGTAAGTTTCTTCTTATATGGCAGGCCACTGTTTGAAAATATTTTACAACATTACAACACTTTTCATAACAACAGGGCAATCCTATTTGCCTAATCTTTACAAAATAATACCAAGTCAATCTCTGTCAGTGCTACTTGCCAATTTATTCAGTGCGTCTCTGTTTCTGTGTGAACAAAAACTTTCTAACATTTATGCGAAATGTATCCACAATGTGTTTTTTTTATCTAAGTCTGGTTGAAGAATGTAAAATAAACTAATAATTGGGCACCAACACACTAATATGCAGTGCCTTCATAAAGTATTCAGACTCCTTCACTTCATACACTGTTGTCATTTTGTTATGTGGCACAGTTATGCTAAAATAATTTAAATTCGTTTTTTCCTTCATCAAGTAACACTCAATACCACAGAATGACAAAGTAAAAACAAGATTTTAGAAATCGTTTGCAAATGTATTAAAAATTAAAAACTGAAATATTGCATTGACACAAGTATTCAGACCTTTACTCTTTACTTAGTTGAAGCACCTACTGTAGCAATTATAGCCTGGAGTCCTTTTGAGTTTGGAGCAATGAGCTTCACACACCTGGATCTGAGGATTTTCTGCTTTTCTTCTCTGCAAATCCTCACAAGTCTGTTAGGTTGGATGGAGACTGTCGGTGGAGAGCCATTTTGAGGTCCTCTCAGAGATGTTCATTTAGGTTGAAGTCCAGGCGCTGGCTGGGCCTGTCAAAAACATTTGTACTCCTGTGTTGTCTTTGCTATGTGCTTATGGTCATCATCTCATCGGAAGGTGAATATTTGGCCCAGTCTGAGGTTTAAGCACTCTGGAGCAGGTTTTCATTATGGATATCTCAGTACTTAGCCCCGTTCAGCTTTGCCTCAACTCTGACTAGTCTCCCAAGTCCCTGACACTGGAAAAAAAAAAAACCCACAGCATGATGTTGCCACTACCATGTGTGAAAAATGATCAGACTTGACACACTTGGAAAAGGTTTGGGGCAGCCACCCTTATATTATCCATGGCTGCAATGGGTTGATTTTTAATCAGAGATGTTTCTCTGTTGGAGTCCAGGATTGAACTGCTGAAGGTTTGCAAAGATGGCGGCTTTAAAGGATCAAACCAGAAGTGACGTAGGGGAACTGGAAGTGATGTTCTTCTGGGTACCAGAACAGGAAGTGACATCATGCTGGGTGCCAGAAAGTGACGTCATCAATGCTGAGTCAGACAGGTTTTCCCGTGGCTGGTCTGCAGAGATAACAGGAGAAGGTTTAGTGCACCCTGCCACCCCCCGGCCTGGTTTGGAATTACCTTCACTTGGTCCATACAACGTCCTCCTACTCACACGTGTGTGACACATGCTTCACCATTGAAACAGTATTGTGCATGTGATGAGTAATGCCTGGTTTCCTCCAGACACGATGCTTAGAATTGAGGCCATACATTTCAATCTTGGTTTCATCAGACCAGAGAATATTGTTTCTCACTGTTTGAGAGTACTTTAAGTGTCTTTTGCAAACTCCAGCTGCACTTTCATATGTCATGTGGCCACTCTGCCATAAAGTTCAGATTACTGGAGTGTTTCAGCGATGGTTGTCCTACTGGATGTTTCTCCCATCTCCAAACAGGTTCCCTGTATCAAAGCCAGAGTGACCATCGAGTTCTTGGTTACCTCTCTTTCCATGACCCCTCTTCCCCGATTGCTCAGTTTGGACAGCTCTAGGAAGAGTTGGGGTTGTTTCAGACTTATTCCTTTAAGAATTATGGAGGCCACTGTACTCTTGGAAACCTTCAATGCTGCAGGAATGTTTTTGTAGGCTTCCCCAGATCTGTGCCTTGACACAATCCTGTCTGTAAGCTCTGCAGGCAATTCCATCAACATCATGACTTTGTTTTTAATCTGATGCACATTGCCAGCTGTGGGACTTTCTATAGACAGGTGTGTGCCTTACCTAATCATGTGCAATCAATTCAATTCACCACGGGTGGACTCCAAACAAGTAGCAGAAACATCTCAACGATGATCAATTGAATGTGATGTCTGAGCTAAATTTCAACTGGCATAATAAAGGGTCTGAATACTTGTGTCAATGTGACATTTATCCATCCATCCATCCATTATCCAACCCGCTATGTCCTAACTACAGGGTCACGGGTGCCTGTTGGATCCAATCCCAGCAACACAGGGCGCAAGGCAGGAAACAAACCCTGGACAGGGCGCCAGCCCACCACAATGTGCCATTTAATTTTTAAAATTTTATTTAACTGGCAAATATTTCTAAAATCCTGTTTTCACTTTTCATTCTGGGATATTGAGCGTTGTTTAAGAAAATGTGAAAAAAGTGAAGGGGTTTGAATACTTTCTGAAGGCATTGTATCTACAGCGACAGATTGCTGGTTAGAATTTGCTATATTTACAATGCTGCAGAGTCCAATTAAAGCAACAAAAGTGAAAATACGACATCTAATTCACCAGTTAAAGGTTAATGGCTAGATTTTCAAATGTAGCTGACAACTATAGTGCTGTAAGCCAGTATTCTGTAAAGAGGACAATATAAAAACCATTATTACAATATGCTTTTTGTTATTTTCAAAAATAATACACATATTCTATTAGCTATTATTTAGTAGTAAAACAGAAAATAATCTTCTTACTTTAAGGAGAATATTATACAGCTATGAGCAGCATGGTGGTGCAGTGGTTAGCGCTGCCACATCTGGATAAACCCCACACCTAGTTGTTGTGTATGTGATATTTGCATGTTCTCCCATGTTTGGGTGGTTGTTCCTCCATGCAATCCCATTCTCATGTGCTTGTCATGTTGGTAGGAGAGTCTAAAGTGGTTCTGTATGAATGGGTGAGAGTGAGCCAAGCGATTTACTGGCACCGGGCCTAGAGCCGTTTCTCTCTGTGTTCCCAGTACTGCCAATTCAGGGTCCAGAACCCCACGATCCTGAATTGGATAAAATGGGTCAGAGAATGTTATGTTATGTAATATACAGTCATTTGAAAAAGTAAATACACCCTCTTTGAATTGTATGGTTATATGTAATTATGGCATAATCTACCATACCCTAAAATGAAATAAACAAAATAAACTAACAGATTTCACTTTGTGAATATTTAATCAAAAACAAAACAAAAAAAAAATCAGCATGCAGAAGCAATGTGTGAAGTATCCTTCAAGATCCCATTCAGACCAAGGTGGCCTTCATACTTCTACTCTGCTATGGAGGGTCCTCTGTGAGAAAAGATAAGGTCAGGGAAATAATTAGTCTGGACAGCTGTGCTCGGGGCTTCAAGGGCATAACACACAATCTGAACAGCTGCTTACACATCCTGCCTTCTGGGTGTGGGCACAGGACAAGACTCTGCCATTCAAAGTGCAGGCAGATGCAGTTTTATTCCCATGATGACTAAGCTGTTCAAGCCTCATCAATAAAAAAACTAGTAGTAAAAGTTTTTGTTAACTGGTGGATATGCTAATATGCCCACAGTGTGTGCGTGTTTTAAATAGATGGGCATTTATTAGGCTATTACACTTTGTCATATCCTCCATAACGATTAAATAACATTGTATGTTTTAATGACTGTGCTAGATGCCGTTCAATACAACTGACTGTTATTGATCAAATTTCCACTTGCGGATAATAAAGGCTATTTGTCTTTTTATCTGTTTTATTAAAATGCATTTCAAAACTTTTTGCTTATTTAAACTGGATTTTAGAGCACTTGAGTGAGAGTTTGTTAATTAATGTGTATACCTGTTTGTTTTATATAATTTTATACTTTTTGGTTTAAAAATGTCTTCCTTTTTTGCATAGTTCTTATACTGTAACAATTTTATTTTTATATTTTTAAAATTATTTTTACATATGCAAATAGGGTTTTCTTGTAAAATAAACTTTGGTTCAAAATCCTGTAGGAATAATGAATATATTAAGAAATTTCAAAATGTATCTGTCTTTCTATCTGTATTATACAGCGCCTTACATAACTATTTCTAAATCACTAATGCTATAGAAAAAGAGTAAAGTGTAAGGACGAGTGAAACGTGCTCTTATTACGCCCTCTACTGTTCACCTGAGGGAGATGCTATACAGTAGAAAACAATAGTCGGCAGTCGGACTTGAGTGAGATTTACTTGGAGTCTTTCAACTGCTCTCCTGTAACCCTTACTGTTATGTGATTTTTTAAATAATTAAGTCTCCCTGAATGTACAAAATCTATACAAGAGACCAACACTGTTAAGAGAGACCATTAAAAATTGAATACGGTGATGTTTGAGTATGACATGGTGATAAAGGCTTTGGACCTTAAATCATGAGGTTGTTGGTTCAAATCCCACTTCTAAAAATGTGCAACCATGAGCAAGTCAGTTCATCTGCATGTGGTCCAATTGGAAAAACAAAAGAAGTGTAACCAACTGTACCACTCAAAAGCTGTAAGTCGTCAAATAAGTAAATGTAAATTTAAACTAAACTATCTGATGTAAAAAAGCAAAGGTTGTAGGTGGAAGAGTTTTAAAGCATCTTCACTTTCAGTGTCTTGGTCTAGGTCTCACTGCCTGATGAGAAACATGACATGAAAAAGGAGGAGTAGTGTTGCTGGCCACCCACAAATCCTCAAGGGTGAGCCAGCCCATCATGCTGCCCCACTGCCTGCCTACCTGCATCTCACTGTGGTCCCAGCACAGAGGAGGCAAAACGATTCAATGGCATCCATCCCGCAGTGACACAGAGGAATCTTCACATACTCTGACATTTCCACTTTGCACTTCAATGCTTGGGCAGATGAACAGGCTGGGTCATTGTCTGCAAGAACAAAAGGGGAGGACAGCACCTTGAGCCTCCGGAATTCCCTGTGCTGCTTGGCCATCATTTAAATTTTATTAGGGAAATTAAATTTCCTCTGTATAAATTAACTAAAAGTTCACAATCTTTTTTCACAGAGGGAAGGATGTTGGGAGTGTAGGGTGGGGGAGACATCTAGTCTATGGACTGTTTATTACATTTGTAGCTGAATAGAAAGCACTGTACTAGGAGTGAAAACTTGTGGACTGTTGCTGGGCGGGGCTTTAGAGGGACTGGAGGTGGGATTAAAGGAAACAAACTCATACCTTCATGTTAGAACACGTGCAAACCATCGGGGGGCACACACTTACACATGCAAGCCTGTTAAACTCAGATATGCCTATGTACACACTCACATGTAAAAGTGGGATACTCACATTCAGATCTGCTGGAAGGATGGCTACAATTTTGCTTAATGTAATGCCGAATATGCATCTGATCTACATAAGGTTTTATATGCTGCCTCTTTTCCCCTTTGCAATCCTATTGCCCATGGTCATCACACTTGTTCTTTGAGTCTCTCAAGTTTGTTTGCTTGCAAACACGTCATGCAGTTATAGGACTGTCAAGTTTTATGGTAAAGAAAAGAAAAATATTTATTGTCAGATAGATAGATAGACAGACAGAGAGACAGACACATAGACAGACTGTTGTAATGTGAGATTTTACATATAACTTGATAAATATTTTGTATGTCTTTATTTGTAATTTAGGCAAAGCAATGTCATTTAGTGTTTACCCCCCCCCCTTTATGACTGAGTCTTTTTGAATTTTACAACAGAGTTGGGGGTGTGTGCTTTAAACCAGTTTGGTGAGTGTTTCTCTGCTAAAGTCTTTCAACCCCCGCAAGGAAGCTGGGTTACTTTAACATATGGTCTTGGGGGGTGGCAGGTGTTAAGATGTTCTATTTCCCCCATTGGTCTGAAGTATGGCTGTTTGGAATTGGCTTGGATCAGAAGCTTTTAAGTACCATGATGTCCTATTGGCTCTAGGGGTTGGACAGAACATCTATAAATGTACATGCTTAACCTCACAATCTCTCTCTTGCTAACCTGTGATGATGAAGACAACACAATGAAGAGCACAGCTCAGCAGCCATATTGACCAGGCTTAAGGCCTGTTCTGAAGAAAGCTGAGCACCAATGATGCCTTAACTAGAGACATTTTAAATAACTACAAGTCTGTGTGCCACCTGAACTACATATCACCATTTAATCAGGTTGTATGGTTGCCAATATTCAAATGTACTTTGCATTTTGTTATTATTTATGAATATTATGAGTAATACATTATTTTATGTGTAACTTAACTCCTGCTTGTGTTTTTACTACATCTAATTGCCTGAGGTTATAGATATAGAAGGGAAGGTGGGGATAAGTTATATACAATAATACCTTATAAACAGTGGTAAGTCTGTGAGATTAGGCATTTTGACAAAGGCTACATATTAATAATACAATAGGGGAAAGTAGAGCAATATATTACTCTACCAAGACAAAACAATTGGCGTAGTCGGCAGGATTTTGGGGTAACCATGTTTTGCACCCTGTTTGCAAATACTGTTGATGTACATGTGTTTTTATGTATGTGAATTTTAGGGCATCCAGAGTACAAATGCAGTGAAAGTAAACATTGTTTGGTTGTTGAATGGAATATAACCAACAAAGTGTAGAGACTTCATGTGTGTCACAAGGACACCCGTATGTTTGTTAGTGCTGGTGGTAGTGAGTCCTTAATTAAAGTGCTAGAGAGTGGTGTAACATTGCATGCGTCATTCATACGGCATTTAAGTGCTTAAAGTGCTTAGGGAGTGATGGGACATGCATGCATCATTCATGCGGCACTTATTTGTTTAGAATTTGTTTACAGCAATATATTACTCTACCAAGACAAAACACAGACCAAGTGTTCATTAATCTACACTCAAAAGTGTAGATTAATGAGTGTAGTGTAGTGATAAGCTTTGCACACCAGAATTTGGGGATTTCCTACAATCCTTATTTGCAGATCCTCTCAAGCATCTGTAAACAGCCATCTTCATGTCTTTCCACAAGTCTCTGTTCTGGGAGTGATGAAGTAATGAAGGCTAATGCAGAAATCAAAAATGAGAAATATCGAGATGCACTAAACGACCCAATGTCCACTTGCTGCACTGTTAAAAGTTTAATAAATTGTCTCTTAAAGAACTGAATCAACCAGGGTTCCTGTGGGTCTTATTTCGGCCTTGGTTTTGGGACACTATTATGCTGAAAGTTGAACCATCTCCCCACTCTGAGGTCATGTGCACTCTGCAGCACATTTGGTATTTGGTTGCTGTCATTCTTACCTCTGTTCTGTCCAAAGTCCCTGTCACTGCCATTAATAAGAACCCCCTACCATGCTTTACCATAGGGATGGTATTATGCATATGATGAGTACTGCCAGGTCTTCGTCAGACATAGTGCTTGGAGTTCTGCCCAAACAGTTAATTTTTTGTCATATCAGGACTAAGAATCTTTTTATATATACTCTTAGAGTCCTTAAAATGCTGTCTGCTAAACTCTACGCAGGAGTTAGCCATTCTGACAAAAATGCCTGACTGACAGATTGCTGCTGAGATAGTCATCCTTCAGACAGGTCCTCTCATGTCAGCAGAGGACATCTTAAGTTCTGTCAGAATGAATGCTGGGTTTTTGGTCACTTCCTTAACTAAGGCCCTTCTATCAGGCTTACTTAGTTCGGCCAGACAGTCAACTCTAGGAACAGACCTGGAGCACTCTTAAAAATAAAGGTGCTAGAGTGGTTCTTAAGTGTGATGCCATAGGGAAACCATTTTTGGTCCCCAAAAGACCCATCCATATGACAGTTCCAGAAAGAATCTTTACTTATTTATATTTACATACAGGCTCCATGCAGAGAAAAACCATGAATAGATGGTAACAGAATTATCAAATATACGGGTCATTATTTTAAAAGGACTCTTACTGCATAAGCCCTGTAACACAGGCAAAGTGCAGGTATTCTTAATCTGTTAGTGTTCTGCAATACACCTTACATTAAAGATTAAAATTTTTTTTCTACATATTAGGTAGTTTTTCAAAGCACAAAGAACCAACTTCATTTGCAAAAAATCTGCTTCAGAATGAAATGGTGCTTTGTCAAGCAATATTGCTATGAGGAACAACAGAACATAGCAAATAACCATATAGTGCCATTACAGAACCATTATTTTTCAGAGTGTGGATCTAAACAAACTCCATTTGACAATTACTGAGGGCACTATGTTCCTGGGATCACTCAAAACTTTAGAAATAATTTACATCCTTGCCCTGATCTATGCCTCACCACAATTCAACTGCATAGGTCTACAAAGAGTTCCCTGGACTTCATTGCTTGATTTTTGCACAGACATGCAGGGTGCATTATGGGTCCTTCTACACACAGATGTGTGTCTTTCTAAATGATGTCCAGTCAATTCATTTTGCCAAAGGTGGACTCCAGTCAAGTGTTAGACACATCTCAAGGATCATTAAAGTAAACAGAATGCACCTGAGCACAATTTAGAGTGCCAAAGGAAAGGATCTGAATAATTATATAAATGAGGATTTGAGTTTTTGATTTTAATATATTTACAAACATGTTTTCACTTTGTCAGGAAGGTAAATTGATGGGCAAAAATGGCAAATGTCAGTCAGTTTCCAACCTGCTATATCCTAACACAGGGTCATGGAGGTCTGCTGGAGCCAATCCCAACCAACATGGGCGCAAGGCAGGAACAAATCCCAGGCAGGGCGCCAGCCCACCGTAGGGCACACACACACACACACACCAAACACACACTAGGGACAATTTAGGATTGCCAATGCACCTAACCTGCATGTCTTTGAACTGTGGGAGGAAACCGGAGTTCCCTGAGGAAACCCACGCAGACACGGGGAGACCATGCACACTCCATGCAGGGAGGACCCGGGAAGTGAACCTTACTGTGAGGCAGCAGTGCTACCTCTGTGCCACCATGCTGCTCAAATAGCAAATGTATCCATTAAAAATTAAATCTACAACACAATAAAATGTGTATAAAGTGAAGGACTATTTTTAAAATTCATTCTAAATAGACTGATTGATTGTTTTTGTTTTCAGCAATACACCCGAACATAAGGTTACCTCTCCATTATGATCTTAATGCATTGTCTAGCACAGTAATCCAGTTCAGGGGCACCAAAGCCTGGTTCCTGCCTCAGCAACATCAGTTACAAGGCAGCAGTAAAAACCTGGATGGGGCACCAGTCCTTTATAATGCATGCACAAAGATCCAAATCCAACTTTAAACCATTCATTAGGGTAATCTACCTGTGTCCAGGTTCTTGGAGGAAAAAGTAAAACACCAGAGAAACATCCACACGGACATGAAGAAGACTGGAGAAACCCCAAAGAGTTGTTGACTAAGCATGATGCTAGAGCCTTGGACTCAACAATCACTATTAGTACAGTTCTTTGGGATTTAAATTAAATTGTGCTACATACAATTACAGAAAAAAGAACTTATTGAGTTGTTTACTTTATCCAAGTTAAATTAGCAAGGAATATCAATGATTCGACTTGAATTTCTTCTCCCCTAAAAATTCCTTAAGTGGACTGAAGAGATGATGGGCTCTCTCTGAATGACTTGCACCAATTATACATTCTAGACTGAGATAGACACTCATCCCCAAAAGGATTTTAAGTCTTGAATAAATCTGAGATGGAATGACTCTTTCATTTGTTAAAAATTTAATAATAATTTGCTGTGCAACACTACTGTGTACCTCCTGCTCCGACCTGTTGATTACAACTGACACGAAGGGGGAAAAGAGCAGCTAGCAATACTAACGACAAGTTCAAACATGCAAGTGTTTGTCCAATGAGTCATGTCTACCTTGCACTCTTTATAAGAACAGAGCATGAAAATTCCTGATTATAACTGCACTTCCCTCATATTTATGACTTTGAACATAAACTATAAAGATATAGTTTGAGCACTTTGAGTAGTGAGAAAAGCGCTATATAAATGCAAAGAATTATTAATTATTATTGTTAATAAAAAGCCGATAATGATTCAAATATAAAAAAAAACAAACTATATAGATTATAAATAGCTGGTGATGATAATGGTTACACAAAAATGCTTAAAAAATTACCTTAACATAACTCATTTTAGAGAATATACAAAATTTAATTCATTTTACATAGTGTAGATTGATCAAGTATATGAAGCATATGTATTTTTGATAAAAACAATTTTACAATGTGTAACCGATTTCATTTTTTCAGTGTTGTTGTACTGAAAAGTTTATGTGCATGAGGACCTGAAAAGTATTAAGAGGTTTGCGCGGAACTGCACTGCCCCGATTGTACGTATGTTCAGCCTGATACCGTTAGTAAAAAGTACTGATGCGATCTCCAACCCATCCCAAAAGCACATCAAGGATGAGCCAATGACTAAACTCTTCTCTCCCTTAGTTAAGTCCCCAATGTCGCCATTCGAATGTATAGTATTACGGGTTATAGGGACATATCGTGGAGTCATTATTGTCACGTGCACAGACTAAAGCCAGCTTCTTACTTGCATGTGCTAATCAACATGCAACACGTCGATACTCTCCGGCAACATGATCAGTGCATATAACAACCTTACCTTGAAAATTCTGTCTGCCCTTATCTGAAAATATATGCAGCATTTAAATTAAAGTTTGAGTCTCCTGGAATTCACAGGAAGACCTTATGGGAATATACAAAATGCCTGCGCGTATCACAGCGCAAGACGAATCTGCAAAGTGTCAAGTAGTTGATAAATAATTACGGTTAAAGATGGACTTTAAGAAACAAATGCAACTTTCCCTCATCACGTATCAGTGAAGTACAGGTTAACTCTGATTCTTATTTGTATCCAGTATAATTTTTCCGAAGTTTCTGCACTTGTTTGTTTTATTGTTTTGTATGGGGAGCTTGTGTCTTGTGCCGACTGTCATTGTGACACCCCGAAGATCACGTGTCACCTGACGCTTTATTTTACAAAGACACGCCCTTCAGTGGACTGTATTTCTGAAGCCAGGAATGAGCAGTGAACTGCAGTGCAGACGTTATTCGTCGAGAAAGGCCCAGAACTGTATAAAATAAAGGTAAGGAAAAATAAAAAAGGCAAAAAGAACAATTAGCACTACAATATTTTATAAGTATATTTAAATATTGGCTTTTTATATTTAATGTACGCCTTCCTTATTACTGTGGCTTGAAATAGAAAAACAATCAAGAGCCAGAATGTCTTTTTCAGTTCTTGTTTCGATTTCCAACTTGAATTTCTTCAGCACTGGTAATAATGCCCAACCTCTATTTTGTCATGAGACCATTATGCTACTATAGCTTTATTATTTTAGAAATAATGAAAAAGATTTTAGGCATGAAATCCTGAAATAAAAATATGTTTGTCTCTGGGGGCATCATTTATACTGTATGTTATGGTTTCAGAGATTTTGTTTAGATTTGCTCTAACACATCCCATTAACTCAACATTAATATAAAGCCATCTTTAATGCTTTCTTAGATTTCTCAAGTAAGGAAAACAGCAGTTTTGAGATAATCTGGTTCTACTCTCTAATCATGGTGACAGAAAGTGGCAAAATTAACAACCATATCAATCTATATTTTGTTTTTTAGTTTTAGTAAAAAGGTGAAAAAAGTGTGCTCAAAAAATGTACAGATGAATATATTGTGCTGGATTGTGTATGTTCCATGTTATTCCAGATCCTTATTTAAACTGATGCCAATTAACAGTTAGGAATTATCCTTTAATTTTAATTGTATCTTTATGGTTATTGTTCTGTGCGTGAAGAAGTGCATCATAATAACCTTGGGGTGTAATGCAACAGAATTTCCTTCAATTCCTGCTTTTTAGATTTCATGGGACAAGAGACCCGCATGCCTGTTGTAGAATGCCCCAGAATGGCCATAGATCCCCTTATCATTAGATTGTGCACTGAATACACACTGGAGAAGAATGATTGTATATTTTGGCTGCTGCAACATTCTTACAGCTTAGCAGGCTAGTTGGTTGTTTTTCCAGATGGAAAGCCACCTGCTACTAGTGAGGCACAAACCTGCTACAATATCTATTTCTCTGTTTTATTCCAAGAGTCTCAGCAAAATGCTTGATAAATTAACACTTGATGTGTATGTATGGATGATGCTTTGGTAGATTGTCTGGAAATAGCATTAATTGGTTTAGACTGGTTCTTCTCCCATTAAATTCTCTTTGTAACCAATGTGTTTTCTTTCTCTCAATCATGATGACCAGCTTACTTGAATATTTAGGCATTGTTATCTTGCCTCCTTTGCAGGATATTTTCTCCACTAAATACAATCAGACTTTTAAAACTGTTAAGCAATCACATTCCTTCTG